>NC_053495.1:118010706-118098206 GCF_905171775.1 Rana temporaria
CCAAAAAAAAAGGTACGGAAATTCGAGAGCAAGAAGGGGATGTAGCTCAGTGGTAGAGCGCGCGCTTTGCATGTGTGAGGCCCCGGGTTCAATCCCCGGCATCTCCATTCTTTATCTTAAAACCGAGTCTAGTTACTATGCAGGGCACGCTGAGTTGCCCAACGATCCCCCACGAGGTGCAAAATCCTGCCGAGAGCGTTTCTCTAAAGTCAAACTTCCTCCCTTCCAAAAAAAAAAAAAAAGGTACGGAAATTCGAGAGCAAGAAGGGGATGTAGCTCAGTGGTAGAGCGCACGCTTCGCATGTGTGAGGCCCCGGGTTCAATCCCCGGCATCTCCATTCTTTATCTTAAAACCGAGTCTAGTTACTATGCAGGGCACGCTGAGTTGCCCAACGATCCCCCACGAGGTGCAAAATCCTGCCGAGAGCGTTTCTCTAAAGTCAAACTTCCTCCCTTCCAAAAAAAAAAAAGGTACGGAAATTCGAGAGCAAGAAGGGGATGTAGCTCAGTGGTAGAGCGCGCGCTTTGCATGTGTGAGGCCCCGGGTTCAATCCCCGGCATCTCCATTCTTTATCTTAAAACCGAGTCTAGTTACTATGTAGGGCACGCTGAGTTGCCCAACGATCCCCCACGAGGTGCAAAATCCTGCCGAGAGCCTTTCTCTAAAGTCAAACTTTCTCCCTTCCAAAAATTTAAAAAAAAAAAGGCACAGAAAGTCGAGAGCAAGAAGGGGATGTAGCTCAGTGGTAGAGCGCACGCTTCGCATGTGTGAGGCCCCGGGTTCAATCCCCGGCATCTCCATTCTTTATCTTAAAACCGAGTCTAGTTACTATGTAGGGCACGCTGAGTTGCCCAACGATCCCCCACGAGGTGCAAAATCCTGCCGAGAGCGTTTCACTAAAGTCAAACTTCCTCCCTTCCAAAAAAAAAAAAAAGGTACGGAAAATCGAGAGCAAGAAGGGGATGTAGCTCAGTGGTAGAGCGCACGCTTCGCATGTGTGAGGCCCCGGGTTCAATCCCCGGCATCTCCATTCTTTATCTTAAAACCGAGTCTAGTTACTATGTAGGGCACGCTGAGTTGCCCAACGATCCCCCACGAGGTGCAAAATCCTGCTCAGAGCATTTCTCTAAAGTCAAACTTTCTCCCTTCCAAAAAATTTTTTAAAAAAAGGCACAGAAAGTCGAGAGCAAGAAGGGGATGTAGCTCAGTGGTAGAGCGCACGCTTCGCATGTGTGAGGCCCCGGGTTCAATCCCCGGCATCTCCATTCTTTATCTTAAAACCGAGTCTAGTTACTATGTAGGGCACGCTGAGTTGCCCAACGATCCCCCACGAGGTGCAAAATCCTGCTCAGAGCCTTTCTCTAAAGTCAAACTTCCCCCTTCCAAAAAAATAAAAAAAAAAAGGCACAGAAAGTCGAGAGCAAGAAGGGGATGTAGCTCAGTGGTAGAGCGCACGCTTCGCATGTGTGAGGCCCCGGGTTCAATCCCCGGCATCTCCATTCTTTATCTTAAAACCGAGTCTAGTTACTATGTAGGGCACGCTGAGTTGCCCAACGATCCCCCACGAGGTGCAAAATCCTGCTCAGAGCGTTTCTCTAAAGTCAAACTTTCCCCCCTTCCAAAAAAAAAAAAGGCACAGAAAGTCGAGAGCAAGAAGGGGATGTAGCTCAGTGGTAGAGCGCACGCTTCGCATGTGTGAGGCCCCGGGTTCAATCCCCGGCATCTCCATTCTTTATCTTAAAACCGAGTCTAGTTACTATGTAGGGCACGCTGAGTTGCCCAACGATCCCCCACGAGGTGCAAAATCCTGCCAGAGCGTTTCTCTAAAGTCAAACTTCTCCCTTCCAAAAAAAAAAAAAAAAGGCACAGAAATTCGAGAGCAAGAAGGGGATGTAGCTCAGTGGTAGAGCGCACGCTTCGCATGTGTGAGGCCCCGGGTTCAATCCCCGGCATCTCCATTCTTTATCTTAAAACCGAGTCTAGTTACTATGCAGGGCACGCTGAGTTGCCCAACGATCCCCCACGAGGTGCAAAATCCTGCTCAGAGCGTTTCTCTAAAGTCAAACTTCCTCCCTTCCAAAAAAATAAAAAAAAAGGCACAGAAATTCGAGAGCAAGAAGGGGATGTAGCTCAGTGGTAGAGCGCACGCTTCGCATGTGTGAGGCCCCGGGTTCAATCCCCGGCATCTCCATTCATTATCTTAAAACCGAGTCTAGTTACTATGTAGGGCACGCTGAGTTGCCCAACGATCCCCCACGAGGTGCAAAATCCTGCTCAGAGCGTTTCTCTAAAGTCAAACTTCCTCCCTTCCAAAAAAAAAAAAAAAAGGCACAGAAAGTCGAGAGCAAGAAGGGGATGTAGCTCAGTGGTAGAGCGCACGCTTCGCATGTGTGAGGCCCTGGGTTCAATCCCCGGCATCTCCATTCATTATCTTAAAACCGAGTCTAGTTACTATGTAGGGCACGCTGAGTTGCCCAACGATCCCCCACGAGGTGCAAAATCCTGCTCAGAGCGTTTCTCTAAAGTCAAACTTCCTCCCTTCCAAAAAAAAAAAAAAGGCACAGAAAGTCGAGAGCAAGAAGGGGATGTAGCTCAGTGGTAGAGCGCACGCTTCGCATGTGTGAGGCCCCGGGTTCAATCCCCGGCATCTCCATTCTTTATCTTAAAACCGAGTCTAGTTACTATGTAGGGCACGCTGAGTTGCCCAACGATCCCCCACGAGGTGCAAAATCCTGCCAGAGCGTTTCTCTAAAGTCAAACTTCTCCCTTCCAAAAAAAAAAAAAAAAGGCACAGAAATTCGAGAGCAAGAAGGGGATGTAGCTCAGTGGTAGAGCGCACGCTTTGCATGTGTGAGGCCCCGGGTTCAATCCCCGGCATCTCCATTCTTTATCTTAAAACCGAGTCTAGTTACTATGTAGGGCACGCTGAGTTGCCCAACGATCCCCCACGAGGTGCAAAATCCTGCCGAGAGCGTTTCTCTAAAGTCAAACTTCCTCCCTTCCAAAAAAAAAAAAAAAGGTACGGAAATTCGAGAGCAAGAAGGGGATGTAGCTCAGTGGTAGAGCGCACGCTTCGCATGTGTGAGGCCCCGGGTTCAATCCCCGGCATCTCCATTCTTTATCTTAAAACCGAGTCTAGTTACTATGTAGGGCACGCTGAGTTGCCCAACGATCCCCCACGAGGTGCAAAATCCTGCTCAGAGCGTTTCTCTAAAGTCAAACTTCCTCCCTTCCAAAAAAAAAAAAAAAAAAAGGCACAGAAAGTCGAGAGCAAGAAGGGGATGTAGCTCAGTGGTAGAGCGCACGCTTCGCATGTGTGAGGCCCCGGGTTCAATCCCCGGCATCTCCATTCTTTATCTTAAAACCGAGTCTAGTTACTATGTAGGGCACGCTGAGTTGCCCAACGATCCCCCACGAGGTGCAAAATCCTGCTCAGAGCGTTTCTCTAAAGTCAAACTTCCTCCCTTCCAAAAAAAAAAAAGGCACAGAAAGTCGAGAGCAAGAAGGGGATGTAGCTCAGTGGTAGAGCGCACGCTTCGCATGTGTGAGGCCCCGGGTTCAATCCCCGGCATCTCCATTCTTTATCTTAAAACCGAGTCTAGTTACTATGTAGGGCACGCTGAGTTGCCCAACGATCCCCCACGAGGTGCAAAATCCTGCCAGAGCGTTTCTCTAAAGTCAAACTTTCTCCCTTCCAAAAAAAAAAAAAAAAGGCACAGAAAGTCGAGAGCAAGAAGGGGATGTAGCTCAGTGGTAGAGCGCACGCTTCGCATGTGTGAGGCCCCGGGTTCAATCCCCGGCATCTCCATTCTTTATCTTAAAACCGAGTCTAGTTACTATGTAGGGCACGCTGAGTTGCCCAACGATCCCCCACGAGGTGCAAAATCCTGCTCAGAGCGTTTCTCTAAAGTCAAACTTCCTCCCTTCCAAAAAAAAAAAAAAGGCACAGAAAGTCGAGAGCAAGAAGGGGATGTAGCTCAGTGGTAGAGCGCACGCTTCGCATGTGTGAGGCCCCGGGTTCAATCCCCGGCATCTCCATTCTTTATCTTAAAACCGAGTCTAGTTACTATGTAGGGCACGCTGAGTTGCCCAACGATCCCCCACGAGGTGCAAAATCCTGCCCAGAGCCTTTCTCTAAAGTCAAACTTTCTCCCTTGCAAAAAAAAAAAAAAAAGGCACAAAAAAGTCGAGAGCAAGAAGGGGATGTAGCTCAGTGGTAGAGCGCACGCTTCGCATGTGTGAGGCCCCGGGTTCAATCCCCGGCATCTCCATTCTTTATCTTAAAACCGAGTCTAGTTACTATGTAGGGCACGCTGAGTTGCCCAACGATCCCCCACGAGGTGCAAAATCCTGCTCAGAGCGTTTCTCTAAAGTCAAACTTTCTCCCTTCCAAAAAAAAAAAAAAAAGGCACAGAAAGTCGAGAGCAAGAAGGGGATGTAGCTCAGTGGTAGAGCGCACGCTTCGCATGTGTGAGGCCCCGGGTTCAATCCCCGGCATCTCCATTCTTTATCTTAAAACCGAGTCTAGTTACTATGTAGGGCACGCTGAGTTGCCCAACGATCCCCCACGAGGTGCAAAATCCTGCTCAGAGCCTTTCTCTAAAGTCAAACTTTCTCCCTTCCAAAAAAAAAAAAAAAAGGCACAGAAAGTCGAGAGCAAGAAGGGGATGTAGCTCAGTGGTAGAGCGCACGCTTCGCATGTGTGAGGCCCCGGGTTCAATCCCCGGCATCTCCATTCTTTATCTTAAAACCGAGTCTAGTTACTATGTAGGGCACGCTGAGTTGCCCAACGATCCCCCACGAGGTGCAAAATCCTGCTCAGAGCGTTTCTCTAAAGTCAAACTTTCTCCCTTCCAAAAAAATAAAAAAAAAGGCACAGAAAGTCGAGAGCAAGAAGGGGATGTAGCTCAGTGGTAGAGCGCACGCTTCGCATGTGTGAGGCCCCGGGTTCAATCCCCGGCATCTCCATTCTTTATCTTAAAACCGAGTCTAGTTACTATGTAGGGCACGCTGAGTTGCCCAACGATCCCCCACGAGGTGCAAAATCCTGCTCAGAGCGTTTCTCTAAAGTCAAACTTTCCCCCTTCCAAAAAAAAAAAAAGGCACAGAAAGTCGAGAGCAAGAAGGGGATGTAGCTCAGTGGTAGAGCGCACGCTTCGCATGTGTGAGGCCCCGGGTTCAATCCCCGGCATCTCCATTCTTTATCTTAAAACCGAGTCTAGTTACTATGTAGTGCACGCTGAGTTGCCCAACGATCCCCCACGAGGTGCAAAATCCTGCCAGAGCCTTTCTCTAAAGTCAAACTTTCTCCCTTGCAAAAAAAAAAAAAAAAGGCACAAAAAGTCGAGAGCAAGAAGGGGATGTAGCTCAGTGGTAGAGCGCACGCTTCGCATGTGTGAGGCCCCGGGTTCAATCCCCGGCATCTCCATTCTTTATCTTAAAACCGAGTCTAGTTACTATGAAGTGCACGCTGAGTTGCCCAACGATCCCCCACGAGGTGCAAAATCCTGCTCAGAGCGTTTCTCTAAAGTCAAACTTTCTCCCTTCCAAAAAAATAAAAAATAAATGCACAGAAAATTGAGAGCAAGAAGGGGATGTAGCTCAGTGGTAGAGCGCACGCTTCGCATGTGTGAGGCCCCGGGTTCAATCCCCGGCATCTCCATTCTTTATCTTAAAACCGAGTCTAGTTACTATGTAGGGCACGCTGAGTTGCCCAACGATCCCCCACGAGGTGCAAAATCCTGCTCAGAGCCTTTCTCTAAAGTCAAACTTTCCCCCCTTCCAAAAAAAAAAAAAAAAGGCACAGAAAGTCGAGAGCAAGAAGGGGATGTAGCTCAGTGGTAGAGCGCACGCTTCGCATGTGTGAGGCCCCGGGTTCAATCCCCGGCATCTCCATTCTTTATCTTAAAACCGAGTCTAGTTACTATGTAGGGCACGCTGAGTTGCCCAACGATCCCCCACGAGGTGCAAAATCCTGCTCAGAGCGTTTCTCTAAAGTCAAACTTTCTCCCTTCCAAAAAAAAAAAAAAGGCACAGAAAGTCGAGAGCAAGAAGGGGATGTAGCTCAGTGGTAGAGCGCACGCTTCGCATGTGTGAGGCCCCGGGTTCAATCCCCGGCATCTCCATTCTTTATCTTAAAACCGAGTCTAGTTACTATGTAGGGCACGCTGAGTTGCCCAACGATCCCCCACGAGGTGCAAAATCCTGCCCAGAGCCTTTCTCTAAAGTCAAACTTTCTCCCTTCCAAAAAAATAAAAAAAAAGGCACAGAAAGTCGAGAGCAAGAAGGGGATGTAGCTCAGTGGTAGAGCGCACGCTTCGCATGTGTGAGGCCCCGGGTTCAATCCCCGGCATCTCCATTCTTTATCTTAAAACCGAGTCTAGTTACTATGTAGGGCACGCTGAGTTGCCCAACGATCCCCCACGAGGTGCAAAATCCTGCTCAGAGCGTTTCTCTAAAGTCAAACTTTCCCCCCTTCCAAAAAAAAAAAAAGGCACAGAAAGTCGAGAGCAAGAAGGGGATGTAGCTCAGTGGTAGAGCGCACGCTTCGCATGTGTGAGGCCCCGGGTTCAATCCCCGGCATCTCCATTCTTTATCTTAAAACCGAGTCTAGTTACTATGTAGGGCACGCTGAGTTGCCCAACGATCCCCCACGAGGTGCAAAATCCTGCTCAGAGCCTTTCTCTAAAGTCAAACTTTCTCCCTTGCAAAAAAAAATAAAAAAGCACAGAAATTCGAGAGCAAGAAGGGGATGTAGCTCAGTGGTAGAGCGCACGCTTCGCATGTGTGAGGCCCCGGGTTCAATCCCCGGCATCTCCATTCATTATCTTAAAACCGAGTCTAGTTACTATGTAGGGCACGCTGAGTTGCCCAACGATCCCCCACGAGGTGCAAAATCCTGCTCAGAGCCTTTCTCTAAAGTCAAACTTTCTCCCTTCCAAAAAAAAAAAAAAGGCACAGAAAGTCGAGAGCAAGAAGGGGATGTAGCTCAGTGGTAGAGCGCACGCTTCGCATGTGTGAGGCCCCGGGTTCAATCCCCGGCATCTCCATTCTTTATCTTAAAACCGAGTCTAGTTACTATGTAGTGCACGCTGAGTTGCCCAACGATCCCCCACGAGGTGCAAAATCCTGCTCAGAGCCTTTCTCTAAAGTCAAACTTTCTCCCTTCCAAAAAAATAAAAAATAAATGCACAGAAAATCGAGAGCAAGAAGGGGATGTAGCTCAGTGGTAGAGCGCACGCTTCGCATGTGTGAGGCCCGGGTTCAATCCCCGGCATCTCCATTCTTTATCTTAAAACCGAGTCTAGTTACTATGTAGGGCACGCTGAGTTGCCCAACGATCCCCCACGAGGTGCAAAATCCTGCTCAGAGCGTTTCTCTAAAGTCAAACTTTCCCCCTTCCAAAAAAAAAGGCACAGAAAGTCAAGAGCAAGAAGGGGATGTAGCTCAGTGGTAGAGCGCACGCTTCGCATGTGTGAGGCCCCGGGTTCAATCCCCGGCATCTCCATTCTTTATCTTAAAACCGAGTCTAGTTACTATGTAGTGCACGCTGAGTTGCCCAACGATCCCCCACGAGGTGCAAAATCCTGCTCAGAGCCTTTCTCTAAAGTCAAACTTTCTCCCTTGCAAAAAAAAAAATAAAAGGCACAAAAAGTCGAGAGCAAGAAGGGGATGTAGCTCAGTGGTAGAGCGCACGCTTCGCATGTGTGAGGCCCCGGGTTCAATCCCCGGCATCTCCATTCATTATCTTAAAACCGAGTCTAGTTACTATGTAGGGCACGCTGAGTTGCCCAACGATCCCCCACGAGGTGCAAAATCCTGCTCAGAGCCTTTCTCTAAAGTCAAACTTTCCCCCTTCCAAAAAAAAAAAAGGCACAGAAAGTCGAGAGCAAGAAGGGGATGTAGCTCAGTGGTAGAGCGCACGCTTCGCATGTGTGAGGCCCCGGGTTCAATCCCCGCATCTCCATTCATTATCTTAAAACCGAGTCTAGTTACTATGTAGGGCACGCTGAGTTGCCCAACGATCCCCCACGAGGTGCAAAATCCTGCTCAGAGCCTTTCTCTAAAGTCAAACTTTCTCCCTTCCAAAAAAAAAAAAAGGCACAGAAAGTCGAGAGCAAGAAGGGGATGTAGCTCAGTGGTAGAGCGCACGCTTCGCATGTGTGAGGCCCCGGGTTCAATCCCCGGCATCTCCATTCTTTATCTTAAAACCGAGTCTAGTTACTATGTAGTGCACGCTGAGTTGCCCAACGATCCCCCACGAGGTGCAAAATCCTGCTCAGAGCCTTTCTCTAAAGTCAAACTTTCTCCCTTCCAAAAAAATAAAAAATAAATGCACAGAAAATCGAGAGCAAGAAGGGGATGTAGCTCAGTGGTAGAGCGCACGCTTCGCATGTGTGAGGCCCCGGGTTCAATCCCCGGCATCTCCATTCTTTATCTTAAAACCGAGTCTAGTTACTATGTAGGGCACGCTGAGTTGCCCAACGATCCCCCACGAGGTGCAAAATCCTGCTCAGAGCGTTTCTCTAAAGTCAAACTTTCCCCCTTCCAAAAAAAAAAGGCACAGAAAGTCGAGAGCAAGAAGGGGATGTAGCTCAGTGGTAGAGCGCACGCTTCGCATGTGTGAGGCCCCGGGTTCAATCCCCGGCATCTCCATTCTTTATCTTAAAACCGAGTCTAGTTACTATGTAGTGCACGCTGAGTTGCCCAACGATCCCCCACGAGGTGCAAAATCCTGCCCAGAGCCTTTCTCTAAAGTCAAACTTTCTCCCTTGCAAAAAAAAAAAAAAAAAGGCACAGAAAATCGAGAGCAAGAAGGGGATGTAGCTCAGTGGTAGAGCGCACGCTTCGCATGTGTGAGGCCCCGGGTTCAATCCCCGGCATCTCCATTCATTATCTTAAAACCGAGTCTAGTTACTATGTAGGGCACGCTGAGTTGCCCAACGATCCCCCACGAGGTGCAAAATCCTGCTCAGAGCCTTTCTCTAAAGTCAAACTTTCCCCCTTCCAAAAAAAAAAAGGCACAGAAAGTCGAGAGCAAGAAGGGGATGTAGCTCAGTGGTAGAGCGCACGCTTCGCATGTGTGAGGCCCCGGGTTCAATCCCCGCATCTCCATTCATTATCTTAAAACCGAGTCTAGTTACTATGTAGTGCACGCTGAGTTGCCCAACGATCCCCCACGAGGTGCAAAATCCTGCTCAGAGCCTTTCTCTAAAGTCAAACTTTCTCCCTTCCAAAAAAAAAAAAAGGCACAGAAAGTCGAGAGCAAGAAGGGGATGTAGCTCAGTGGTAGAGCGCACGCTTCGCATGTGTGAGGCCCCGGGTTCAATCCCCGGCATCTCCATTCTTTATCTTAAAACCGAGTCTAGTTACTATGTAGTGCACGCTGAGTTGCCCAACGATCCCCCACGAGGTGCAAAATCCTGCTCAGAGCCTTTCTCTAAAGTCAAACTTTCTCCCTTCCAAAAAAATAAAAAATAAATGCACAGAAAATCGAGAGCAAGAAGGGGATGTAGCTCAGTGGTAGAGCGCACGCTTCGCATGTGTGAGGCCCCGGGTTCAATCCCCGGCATCTCCATTCTTTATCTTAAAACCGAGTCTAGTTACTATGTAGGGCACGCTGAGTTGCCCAACGATCCCCCACGAGGTGCAAAATCCTGCTCAGAGCGTTTCTCTAAAGTCAAACTTTCCCCCTTCCAAAAAAAAAAGGCACAAAAAGTCAAGAGCAAGAAGGGGATGTAGCTCAGTGGTAGAGCGCATGCTTCGCATGTGTGAGGCCCTGGGTTCAATCCCCGGCATCTCCATTCTTTATCTTAAAACCGAGTCTAGTTACTATGTAGTGCACGCTGAGTTGCCCAACGATCCCCCACGAGGTGCAAAATCCTGCCCAGAGCCTTTCTCTAAAGTCAAACTTTCTCCCTTGCAAAAAAAAAAATAAAAGGCACAAAAAGTCGAGAGCAAGAAGGGGATGTAGCTCAGTGGTAGAGCGCACGCTTCGCATGTGTGATGCCCCGGGTTCAATCCCCGGCATCTCCATTCATTATCTTAAAACCGAGTCTAGTTACTATGTAGGGCACGCTGAGTTGCCCAACGATCCCCCACGAGGTGCAAAATCCTGCTCAGAGCCTTTCTCTAAAGTCAAACTTTCCCCCTTCCAAAAAAAAAAAGGCACAGAAAGTCGAGAGCAAGAAGGGGATGTAGCTCAGTGGTAGAGCGCACGCTTCGCATGTGTGAGGCCCCGGGTTCAATCCCCGCATCTCCATTCATTATCTTAAAACCGAGTCTAGTTACTATGTAAGGCACGCTGAGTTGCCCAACGATCCCCCACGAGGTGCAAAATCCTGATCAGAGCCTTTCTCTCTAAAGTCAAACTTTCTCCCTTCCAAAAATTTTTTAAAAAAAGGCACAGAAAGTTGAGAGCAAGAAGGGGATGTAGCTCAGTGGTAGAGCGCACGCTTCGCATATGTGAGGCCCCGGGTTCAATCCCCGGCATCTCCATTCTTTATCTTAAAACCGAGTCTAGTTACTATGTAGTGCACGCTGAGTTGCCCAACGATCCCCCACGAGGTGCAAAATCCTGCTCAGAGCGTTTCTCTAAAGTCAAACTTTCCCCCTTCCAAAAAAATAAAAAAAAAGGCACAGAAAGTTGAGAGCAGAAGGGGATGTAGCTCAGTGGTAGAGCGCACGCTTCGCATGTGTGAGGCCCCGGGTTCAATCCCCGGCATCTCCATTCTTTATCTTAAAACCGAGTCTAGTTACTATGTAGTGCACGCTGAGTTGCCCAACGATCCCCCACGAGGTGCAAAATCCTGCCCAGAGCCTTTCTCTAAAGTCAAACTTTCTCCCTTGCAAAAAAAAAAAAAAGGCACAAAAAGTCGAGAGCAAGAAGGGGATGTAGCTCAGTGGTAGAGCGCACGCTTCGCATGTGTAAGGCCCCGGGTTCAATCCCCGGCATCTCCATTCTTTGTCTTAAAACCGAGTCTAGTTACTATGTAGGGCACGCTGAGTTGCCCAACGATCCCCCACGAGGTGCAAAATCCTGCTCAGAGCCTTTCTCTAAAGTCAAACTTTCTCCCTTCCAAAAAAATAACAAATAAATGCACAGAAAATCGAGAGCTAGAAGGGGATGTAGCTCAGTGGTAGAGCGCACGCTTCGCATTTGCGAGGCCCTGGGTTCAATCCTCGCTCCTCTATTCATTATCTTAAAACCGAGTCTAGTTACTATGTAGGGCACGCTGAGTTGCCCAACGATCCCCCACGAGGTGCAAAATCCTGCTCAGAGCCTTTCTCTAAAGTCAAACTTTCTCCCTTCCAAAAAAATAACAAATAAATGCACAGAAAATCAAGAGCAAGAAGGGGATGTAGCTCAGTGGTAGAGTGCACGCTTCGCATGTGTGAGGCCCCGGGTTCAATCCCCGGCATCTCCATTCATTATCTTAAAACCGAGTCTAGTTACTATGTAGGGCACGCTGAGTTGCCCAACGATCCCCCACGAGGTGCAAAATCCTGCTCAGAGCCTTTCTCTAAAGTCAAACTTTCTCCCTTCCAAAAAAAAAAAAAGGCACAGAAAGTCGAGAGCAAGAAGGGGATGTAGCTCAGTGGTAAAGCGCACGCTTCGCATGTGTGAGGCCCCGGGTTCAATCCCCGGCATCTCCATTCTTTATCTTAAAACCGAGTCTAGTTACTATGTAGTGCACGCTGAGTTGCCCAACGATCCCCCACGAGGTGCAAAATCCTGCTCAGAGCCTTTCTCTAAAGTCAAACTTTCTCCCTTCCAAAAAAATAAAAAATAAATGCACAGAAAATCGAGAGCAAGAAGGGGATGTAGCTCAGTGGTAGAGCGCACGCTTCGCATGTGTGAGGCCCTGGGTTCAATCCCCGGCATCTCCATTCTTTATCTTAAAACCGAGTCTAGTTACTATGTAGGGCACGCTGAGTTGCCCAACGATCCCCCACGAGGTGCAAAATCCTGCTCAGAGCGTTTCTCTAAAGTCAAACTTTCCCCCTTCCAAAAAAAAAAGGCACAAAAAGTCAAGAGCAAGAAGGGGATGTAGCTCAGTGGTAGAGCGCACGCTTCGCATGTGTGAGGCCCCGGGTTCAATCCCCGGCATCTCCATTCTTTATCTTAAAACCGAGTCTAGTTACTATGTAGTGCACGCTGAGTTGCCCAACGATCCCCCACGAGGTGCAAAATCCTGCCCAGAGCCTTTCTCTAAAGTCAAACTTTCTCCCTTGCAAAAAAAAAAATAAAAGGCACAAAAAGTCGAGAGCAAGAAGGGGATGTAGCTCAGTGGTAGAGCGCACGCTTCGCATGTGTGAGGCCCCGGGTTCAATCCCCGGCATCTCCATTCATTATCTTAAAACCGAGTCTAGTTACTATGTAGGGCACGCTGAGTTGCCCAACGATCCCCCACGAGGTGCAAAATCCTGCTCAGAGCCTTTCTCTAAAGTCAAACTTTCCCCCTTCCAAAAAAAAAAAGGCACAGAAAGTCGAGAGCAAGAAGGGGATGTAGCTCAGTGGTAGAGCGCACGCTTCGCATGTGTGAGGCCCCGGGTTCAATCCCCGCATCTCCATTCATTATCTTAAAACCGAGTCTAGTTACTATGTAAGGCACGCTGAGTTGCCCAACGATCCCCCACGAGGTGCAAAATCCTGCTCAGAGCCTTTCTCTAAAGTCAAACTTTCTCCCTTCCAAATTTTTTTTAAAAAAAGGCACAGAAAGTCGAGAGCAAGAAGGGGATGTAGCTCAGTGGTAGAGCGCACGCTTCGCATGTGTGCGGGCCCGGGTTCAATCCCCGGCATCTCCATTCTTTATCTTAAAACCGAGTCTAGTTACTATGTAGTGCACGCTGAGTTGCCCAACGATCCCCCACGAGGTGCAAAATCCGGCTCAGAGCGTTTCTCTAAAGTCAAACTTTCCCCCTTCCAAAAAAAAAAAAAAGAAGGCACAGAAAGTTGAGAGCAGGAAGGGGATGTAGCTCAGTGGTAGAGCGCACGCTTCGCATGTGTGAGGCCCCGGGTTCAATCCCCGGCATCTCCATTCTTTATCTTAAAACCGAGTCTAGTTACTATGTAGTGCACGCTGAGTTGCCCAACGATCCCCCACGAGGTGCAAAATCCTGCTCAGAGCCTTTCTCTAAAGTCAAACTTTCTCCCTTGCAAAAAAAAAAAAAAGGCACAAAAAGTCGAGAGCAAGAAGGGGATGTAGCTCAGTGGTAGAGCGCACGCTTCGCATGTGTGAGGCCCCGGGTTCAATCCCCGGCATCTCCATTCTTTGTCTTAAAACCGAGTCTAGTTACTATGTAGGGCACGCTGAGTTGCCCAACGATCCCCCACGAGGTGCAAAATCCTGCTCAGAGCCTTTCTCTAAAGTCAAACTTTCTCCCTTCCAAAAAAATAACAAATAAATGCACAGAAAATCGAGAGCAAGAAGGGGATGTAGCTCAGTGGTAGAGCGCACGCTTCGCATGTGTGAGGCCCTGGGTTCAATCCCTGCAACTCCATTCATTATCTTAAAACCGAGTCTAGTTACTATGTAGGGCACGCTGAGTTGCCCAACGATCCCCCACGAGGTGCAAAATCCTGCTCAGAGCGTTTCTCTAAAGTCAAACTTTCTCCCTTCCAAAAAAATAAATAAAAAAGGCACAGAAAGTCGAGAGCAAGAAGGGGATGTAGCTCAGTGGTAGAGCGCATGCTTTGCATGTGTGAGGCCCCGAGTTCAATACCCGGCATCTCCATTCTTTATCTTAAAACCGAGTCTAGTTACTATGTAGTGCACGCTGAGTTGCCCAACGATCCCCCACGAGGTGCAAAATCCTGCTCAGAGCCTTTCTCTAAAGTCAAACTTTCTCCCTTGCAAAAAAAAAAAAAAATGCACAGAAAATCGAGAGCAAGAAGGGGATGTAGCTCAGTGGTAGAGCGCACGCTTCGCATGTGCGAGGCCCCGCGTTCAATCCCCGCTCCTCTATTCATTATCTTAAAACCGAGTCTAGTTACTGTGTAGGGCACGCTGAGTTGCCCAACGATCCCCCACGAGGTGCAAAATCCTGCTCAGAGCGTTTCTCTAAAGTCAAACTTTCTCCCTTCCAAAAAAATAAATAAAAAAGGCACAGAAATTCGAGAGCAAGAAGGGGATGTAGCTCAGTGGTAGAGCGCACGCTTCGCATGTGTGATGCCCCAAATTCAATACCCGGCATCTCCATTCTTTATCTTAAAACCGAGTCTAGTTACTATGTAGTGCACGCTGAGTTGCCCAACGATCCCCCACGAGGTGCAAAATCCTGCTCAGAGCCTTTCCCTAAAGTCAAACTTTCTCCCTTACAAAAAAAAAAGGCACAGAAAGTCGAGAGCAAGAAGGGGATGTAGATCAGTGGTAGAGCGCACGCTTCGCATGTATGAGGCCCCGGGTTCAATCCATGGCATCTCCATTCTTTATCTTAAAATCGAGTCTAGTTAATATGTAGGGCACGCTGAGTTGCCCAACGATCCCCCACGAGTTGCAAAATCCTGCTCAGAGCCTTTCTCTAAAGTCAAACTTTCTCCCTTCCAAAAAAAATTAAAATAAATGCACAGAAAATTGAGAGCAAGAAGGGGATGTAGCTCAGTGGTAGAGCGCACACTTCGCATGTGCGAGGCCCTGGGTTCAATCCCTGCATCTCCATTCATTATCTTAAAACCGAGTCTAGTTACTATGTAGGGCACGCTGAGTTGCCCAACGATCCCCCACGAGGTGCAAAATCCTGCTCAGAGCGTTTCTCTAAAGTCAAACTTTCTCCCTTCCAAAAAAAAAAAAAAAAAAGGCACAGAGAGTTGAGAGCAAGAAGGGGATGTAGCTCAGTGGTAGAGCGCACGCTTCGCATGTGTGAGGCCCTGGGTTCATTCCCCGGCATCTCCTTTCTTTATCTTAAAACCGAGTCTAGTTACTATGTAGGGCACGCTGAGTTGCCCAACGATCCCCCACGAGGTGCAAAATCCTGCTCAGAGCGTTTCTCTAAAGTCAAACTTTCCCCCTTCCAAAAAAAAAAAAAAAAGGCACAGAAAGTCGAGAGCAAGAAGGGGATGTAGCTCAGTGGTAGAGCGCACGCTTCGCATGTGTGAGGCCCCGGGTTCAATCCCCGGCATCTCCATTCTTTATCTTAAAACCGAGTCTAGTTACTATGTAGTGCACGCTGAGTTGCCCAACGATCCCCCACGAGGTGCAAAATCCTGCTCAGAGCCTTTCTCTAAAGTCAAACTTTCTCCCTTCCAAAAAAATAACAAATAAATGCACAGAAAATCAAGAGCAAGAAGGGGATGTAGCTCAGTGGTAGAGCGCACGCTTCGCATGTGTGAGGCCCCGGGTTCAATCTCCGGCATCTCCATTCTTTATCTTAAAACCGAGTCTAGTTACTATGTAGTGCACGCTGAGTTGCCCAACGATCCCCCACGAGGTGCAAAATCCTGCTCAGAGCGTTTCTCTAAAGTCAAACTTTCTCTCTTCCAAAAAAATAAAAAATAAATGCACAGAAAATTGAGAGCAAGAAGGGGATGTAGCTCAGTGGTAGAGCGCACGCTTCGCATGTGCGAGGCCCTGGGTTCAATCCCCGCATCTCCATTCATTATCTTAAAACCGAGTCTAGTTACTATGTAGGACGCGCTGAGTTGCCCAACGATCCCCCACGAGGTGCAAAATCCTGCTCAGAGCGTTTCTCTAAAGTCAAACTTTCTCCCTTCCAAAAAAATAAAAAAAAAAGGCACAGAAAGTCTAGAGCAAGAAGGGGATGTAGCTCAGTGGTAGAGCGCACGCTTCGCATGTGTGAGGCCCCGGGTTCAATCCCCGGCATCTCCATTCTTTATCTTAAAACCGAGTCTAGTTACTATGTAGGGCATGCTGAGTTGCCCAACGATCCCCCACGAGGTGCAAAATCCTGCTCAGAGCCTTTCTCTAAAGTCAAACTTTCTCCCTTCCAAAAAAATAACAAATAAATGCACAGAAAATCGAGAGCAAGAAGGGGATGTAGCTCAGTGGTAGAGCGCACGCTTCGCATGTGTGAGGCCCCGGGTTCAATCCCCGGCATCTCCATTCATTATCTTAAAACCGAGTCTAGTTACTATGTAGGGCACGCTGAGTTGCCCAACGATCCCCCACGAGGTGCAAAATCCTGCTCAGAGCGTTTCTCTAAAGTCAAACTTTCCCCCTTCCAAAAAAAAAAAAAAAAAGGCACAGAAAGTTGAGAGCAAGAAGGGGATGTAGCTCAGTGGTAGAGCGCACGCTTCGCCTGTGCGAGGCCCTGGGTTCAATCCCCGCATTTCCATTCATTATCTTAAAACCAAGTCTAGTTACTATGTAGGACGCGCTGAGTTGCCCAACGATCCCCCACGAGGTGCAAAATCCTGCTCAGAGCGTTTCTCTAAAGTCAAACGTTCTCCCTTCCAAAAAAATAAAAAAAAAAGGCACAGAAAGTCGAGAGCAAGAAGGGGATGTAGCTCAGTGGTAGAGCGCACGCTTCGCCTGTGCGAGGCCCTGGGTTCAATCCCCGCATCTCCATTCATTATCTTAAAACCGAGTCTAGTTACTATGTAGGACGCGCTGAGTTGCCCAACGATCCCCCACGAGGTGCAAAATCCTGCCCACAGCGTTTCTCTAAAGTCAAACTTTCTCCCTTGCAAAAAAAAAAAGGCACAAAAAGTCGAGAGCAAGAAGGGGATGTAGCTCAGTGGTAGAGCGCACGCTTCGCATGTGTGATGCCCTGGGTTCAATCCCCGGCATCTCCATTCTTTATCTTAAAACCAAGTCTAGTTACTATGTAGGGCACGCTGAGTTGCCCAACGATCCCCCACAAGGTGCAAAATCCTGCTCAGAGCCTTTCTCTAAAGTCAAACTTTCTCCCTTCCAAAAAAATAACAAATAAATGCACAGAAAATCAAGAGCAAGAAGGGGATGTAGCTCAGTGGTAGAGCGCATGCTTCGCATGTGTGAGGCCCTGGGTTCAATCCCCGGCATCTCCATTCATTATCTTAAAACCGAGTCTAGTTACTATGTAGGGCACGCTGAGTTGCCCAACGATCCCCCACGAGGTGCAAAATCCAGCTCAGAGCGTTTCTCTAAAGTCAAACTTTCCCCCTTCCAAAAAAATAAAAAAAAAAGGCACAGAAAGTCGAGAGCAAGAAGGGGATGTAGCTCAGTGGTAGAACGAACGCTTCGCATGTGAGAGGCCCCGGGTTCAATCCTCGGCATTTCCATTCATTATCTTAAAACCGAGTCTAGTTACTATGTAGGGCACGCTGAGTTGCCCAACGATCCCCCACGAGGTGCAAAATCATGCTCAGAGCCTTTCTCTAAAGTCAAACTTTCTCCCTTACGAAAAAAAAAAAAAAAAAGAAAATGGAGAGCAAGAAGGGGGTGTAGCTCAGTGGTAGAGCGCACGCTTCGCATGTGTGAGGCCCCGGTTTCAATCCCCGGCATCACCATTTTTTATCTTAAAACCGAGTCTAGTTACAATGTAGTGCACCCTGAGTTGCCCAACGATCCCCCACGAGGTGCAAAATCCTGCTCAGAGCCTTTCTCTAAAGTCAAACTTTCTCCCTTCCAAAAAAATATCAAATAAATGCACAGAAAATCGAGAGCAAGAAGGGGATGTAGCTCAGTGGTAAAGCGCACGCTTCGCTTGTTTGAGGCCCCGGGTTCAATCCCCGGCATCTCCATTCGTTATCTTAAAACCGAGTCTAGTTACTATGTAGGGCACGGGGAGTTGCCCAACGATCCCCCACGAGGTGCAAAATTCTGCTCAGAGCGTTTCATTAAAGTCAAACTTTCCCCCTTCCAAAAAAATTTTAAAAAAAAAGGCACAGAAAGTCAAGAGCAAGAAGGGGATGTAGCTCAGTGGTAGAGCGCACGCTTCGCATGTGTGAGGCCCCGGGTTCAATCCCCGGCATCTCCATTCTTTATCTTAAAACCGAGTCTAGTTACTATGTAGGGCACGCTGAGTTGCCCAACGATCCCCCACGAGGTGCAAAATCCTGCTCAGAGCGTTTCTCTAAAGTCAAGCTTTCTCCCTTCCAAAAAAAAAAGGCACAGAAAGTCGAGAGCAAGAAGGGGATGTAGCTCAGTGGTAGAGCGCACGCTTCGCATGTGTGATGCCCTGGGTTCAATCCCCGGCATCTCCATTCTTTATCTTAAAACCGAGTCTAGTTACTATGTAGTGCACGCTGAGTTGCCCAACGATCCCCCACGAGGTGCAAAATCCTGCCCAGAGCCTTTCTCTAAAGTCAAACTTTCTCCCTTGCAAAAAAAAAAAAAAAGGCACAAAAAGTCGAGAGCAAGAAGGGGATGTAGCTCAGTGGTAGAGCGCACGCTTCGCATGTGTGAGGCCCCGGGTTCAATCCCCGGCATCTCCATTCATTATCTTAAAACCGAGTCTAGTTACTATGTAGGGCACGCTGAGTTGCCCAACGATCCCCCACGAGGTGCAAAATTCTGCTCAGAGCGTTTCTCTAAAGTCAAACTTTCCCCCTTCCAAAAAAATAAAAAAAAAAGGCACAGAAAGTTGAGAGCAAGAAGGGGATGTAGCTCAGTGGTAGAGCGCACGCTTTGCATGTGTGAGGCCCCGGGTTCAATCCCCGGCATCTCCATTCTTTATCTTAAAACCGAGTCTAGTTACTATGTAGGGCACGCTGAGTTGCCCAACGATCCCCCACGAGGTGCAAAATCCTGCTCAGAGCCTTTCTCTAAAGTCAAACTTTCTCCCTTCCAAAAAAATAAAAAATAAATGCACAGAAAGTTGAGAGCAAGAAGGGGATGTAGCTCAGTGGTAGAGCGCATGCTTCGCATGTGCGAGGCCCCGGGTATAATCCCCGCATCTCCATTCATTATGTTAAAACCGAGTCTAGTTACTATGTAGGGCACGCTGAGTTGCCCAACGATCCCCCACGAGGTGCAAAATCCTGCTCAGAGCGTTTCTCTAAAGTCAAACTTTCTCCCTTCCAAAAAAATAGAAAAAAAGGCACAGAAAGTCGAGAGCAAGAAGGGGATGTAGCTCAGTGGTAGAGCGCACGCTTCGCATGTGCAAGGCCCTGGGTTCAATCCCCGCATCTCCATTCATTATCTTAAAACCGAGTCTAGTTACTATGTAGGGCACGCTGAGTTGCCCAACGATCCCCCACGAGGTGCAAAATCCTGCTCAGAGCGTTTCTCTAAAGTCAAACTTTCCCCCTTCCAAAAAAATAAAAAAAAAAAGGCACAGAAAGCCGAGAGCAAGAAGGGGATGTAGCTCAGTGGTAGAGCGCACGCTTCGCATGTGTGAGGCCCCGGGTTCAATCCCCGGCATCTCCATTCTTTATCTTAAAACCGAGTCTAGTTACTATGTAGGGCACGCTGAGTTGCCCAACGATCCCCCACAAGGTGCAAAATCCTGCTCAGAGCCTTTCTCTAAAGTCAAACTTTCTCCCTTCCAAAAAATAACAAATAAATGCACAGAAAATCAAGAGCAAGAAGGGGATGTAGCTCAGTGGTAGAGCGCACGCTTCGCATGTGTGAGGCCCGGGGTTTAATCCCCGGCATCTCCATTCATTATCTTAAAACCGACTCTAGTTACTATGTAGGGCACGCTGAGTTGCCCAACGATCCCCCACGAGGTGCAAAATCCTGTCAGAGCTTTTCTCTAAAGTCAAACTTTCTCCCTTCCAAAAAAAAAAAAAAAAATGCACAGAAAATGGAGAGCAAGAAGGGGATGTAGCTCACTGGTAGAGCGCACGCTTCGCATGTGCGAGGCCCTGGGTTCAATCCCCGCATCTCCATTCATTGTCTTAAAACCAAGTCTAGTTACTATGTAGGGAACGCTGAGTTGCCCAACGATCCCCCACGAGGTGCAAAATCCTGCTCAGAGCGTTTCTCTAAAGTCAAACTTTCTCCCTTCCAAAAAAAAAAAAGGCACAGAAAGTCGAGAGCAAGAAGGGGATGTAGCTCAGTGGTAGAGCGCACGCTTCGCATGTGTGAGGCCCCGGGTTCAATCCCCGGCATCTCCATTCTTTATCTTAAAACCGAGTCTAGTTACTATGTAGTGCACGCTTAGTTGCCCAACGATCCCCCACGAGGTGCAAAATCCTGCCCAGAGCCTTTCTCTAAAGTCAAACTTTCTCCCTTGCAAAAAAAAAAAAAAAGGCACAAAAAGTCGAGAGCAAGAAGGGCATGTAGCTCAGTGGTAGAGCGCACGCTTCGCATGTGTGAGGCCCCGTGTTCAATCCCCGGCATCTCCATCCATTATCTTAAAACCGAGTCTAGTTACTATGTAGGGCACGCTGAGTTGCCCAACGATCCCCCACGAGGTGGTGCAAAATCCTGCTCAGAGCGTTTCTCTAAAGTCAAACTTTCTCCCTTCCAAAAAAAAAAAAAAAAAAGGCACAGAAAGTCGAGCGCAAGAAGGGGATGTAGCTCAGTGGTAGAGCGCACGCTTCGCATGTGTGATGCCCCGAGTTCAATACCCGGCATCTCCATTCTTTATCTTAAAACCGAGTCTAGTTACTATGTAGTGCACGCTGAGTTGCCCAACGATCCCCCACGAGGTGCAAAATCCTGCTCAGAGCCTTTCCCTAAAGTCAAACTTTCTCCCATACAAAAAAAAAAAAAAGCACAGAAAGTCGAGAGAAAGAAGGGGATGTAGCTCAGTGGTAGAGCGCACGCTTCGCATGTGTGAGGCCCCGGGTTCAATCCCCGGCATCTCCATTCTTTATCTTGAAACCGAGTCTAGTTACTATGTAGGGCACGCTGAGTTGCCCAACGATCCCCCACGAGGTGCAAAATCCTGCTCAGAGCGTTTCTCTAAAGTCAAACTTTCCCCCTTCCAAAAAAATAAAAAAAAAAGGCACAGAAAGTCGAGAGCAAGAAGGGGATGTAGCTCACTGGTAGAGCGCACGCTTCGCATGTGCGAGGCCCTGGGTTCAATCCCCGCATCTCCATTCATTGTCTTAAAACCGAGTCTAGTTACTATGTAGGGCATGCTGAGTTGCCCAACGATCCCCCACGAGCTGCAAAATCCTGCTCAGAGCCTTTCTCTAAAGTCAAACTTTCTCCCTTCCAAGAAAATAAATGCACAGAATATCAAGAGCAAGAAGGGGATGTAGCTCAGTGGTAGAGCGCATGCTTCGCATGTGTGAGGCCCCGGCATCTCTATTCATTATCTTAAAACCGAGTCTAGCGAAGTGTAACTTTACTTCGTACAATGTGAAAGGGCTAAATAGTCCGGAAAAACGTACTAGATTATTGGCGGAGTTAGGTAGATTAAAATCTCAAATTATTTTTCTACAAGAGACACATTTTAGAAATGACAAAATTCCTAGACTAGGGAACCGTAGGTTCCCAATCGTGTATCATAGCGCATCCCAAACATCAAAAGCTAACGGTGTAGCAATTACGATGTCTAATCAGGTGCCATGGAAAGAATCTAAGATAACTCAGGATGAGTCAGGGCGCCTTCTTATTATAAATGGAGTCTTGTATGAACAAAAGGTCACTCTGGTCAATATGTACTTACCTAATGAGGATCAAATAACTGCTCTAGAAACATATATGGATTTGGTTCACCAAAACAAAGAGGGAATTGTCATACTGGGTGGGGATCTGAATATTGCATTGGATCCCACCTTAGATGTCTCAAAGGGAGTGTCTCACTTGTCCTATTCCAAACTTCAGAGGGCGAAAAGATTATTGCAAGACTTACAGATGATAGATACCTGGAGAACGTTAAACGCGTATGAGAGAGATTATACTTTTTTTTCTGCAAATCACAAAACGTATACTAGAATCGACTATATTTTTACATCTCAGAATGCAATAACATGCATAGTGGAAGCCTCAATAGGCCCATTCACATTGTCAGATCATGCTCCAATGAGTTGTACTATGGAATTGGGCGAGGCAAGTCCGAAGGAATGGAATTGGAGGATGAATGAGACACTCATAAGGGAACCCGAATATGAACACAAAATTAAGCAGGAACTAGAGGTTTTTTTTACTATCAATGAGTCAGAAGAAATATCACCATTATGTAGTTGGGAAGCTCACAAATGCTATATCAGAGGTATGTTGATAGCATTAGGGGCCCATAGGAAACGTGTTTTAGGTGCTAAAATGGAGACATTGTTGAAAGAGATTGGGGTATTAGAACTGGCACATAAGAAATCACAAACCCAGCAAGTAGAAGAAAAACTTATGAGGCTACAAGAGGAATTAAATGGGTTATTGATGGATAGAGCTAAAGCAAAACTAACACGATGTAGACGGGCGTATTATGAATATGGAAATAAACCTAGTAGAATGCTGGCAAACGCCTTAAGAGAAACTCGGGCTAGGAACCATATTGAACAGATAAAAACACAGGGAGACATTTTGGTGAAATCTACTAAGGATATAGCAGAAGTATTCAGAGAGTATTATACCAAATTGTATAAAATAGAAGGGCAACAGGAAGCAGTAAGGATGTCTAACCGAGAACATCAGGCAAAAGAGTATGTAGAAGCATCAGGGCTGCCCGGGCTGTCGGAAGAGGAAGCAGGAGGGATTGATGGGCCAATTACTATGGAGGAATTTTTAGAAGCCATAAAAGTAATGAAGCCAGGTAAAGCGCCTGGTCCCGACGGGTATACACTGCTTTATTATAAGACGTTCTCTGAGAAATTGGCATCAAAATTTTTGACGGCCTTTAATTCAATAAGGGAAGGGCAGGAGATGCGCGAAGAGACATTGATGGCTCATATTACACTACTCCCTAAGGAGGGCAAAGATCCAACTAATTGTGCCAGTTATCGGCCAATTTCACTATTGAACGTTGACCTTAAGATCCTGACAAAAATCTTGGCCAACAGATTATTAGGATATATTCCAGCAATTATACACCCAGATCAGGTGGGGTTTACTCCTGGTAGAGAGGGGAGGGAGAATACCCAAAGGGTAGTAGGAGCGATTCATACAGCGCATGTTCAAAAGAAGCCGTTAGTGATTATATCTGCCGATGCTGAAAAGGCATTTGATAGGGTAGACTGGACATTCCTGAGAGTGGTGTTGCAACATATAGGGCTGAGAGAGGGGATGTTAAATTGGATTAAGAGTTTATATACATGCCCTAGGGCAAGAGTCAAAGTAAATGATCTGATGTCTAAACCTTTTTCAATTAGTAATGGGACACGGCAGGGATGTCCACTCTCCCCTATCATATTTGTTCTTACGGTAGAACCATTGTTGAGGACAATTCGGGCTAATACAGATGTTAGGGGTTTGGTAACAAAAGGAAGAGAACATAAAGTAGCGGCCTATGCGGACGACTTGCTATTTTTTATAACTTCGCCAGGAATATCTCTACCAGTATTGCTACAAGAATTACGTAAATACGGAGAGCTATCTAATTTTAAAGTAAATTATAGCAAGTCCGAGGCAATGGGTGTGGAACTAAGCGAGAAACTGAAACAACAATTAGTGGGGAATTTTGGATTTAGGTGGACGGATTCATACATAAGTTATTTAGGGACCAAAATACCAAACAAGCTGAGCCAAGTTTTCGAACTCAATTTTGCACCCTTAATCCGGCAAATAAAATTGGACTTTGTAAGGTGGGATAAAGAGGTATTCACGTGGTTTGGAAGAATAAATATCATTAAAATGAATGTGATGCCCAGATTGTTATACCTATTCCAGACTCTACCCATTAAGTTACCGGCCGGATTTTTGAGAGATATCGGTTCTAGGTTTGTGAGATTTATCTGGGCAGGGAAAACCCCGAGAGTACGCAGAACGGTGCTGACTCTACCTAAAGAAAGAGGAGGAGTGGGACTTCCGGACCCGGAAAGCTACTATGTAGCAGCACATTTAATGAGAGTGGTAGAATGGTGTATAGCGGATAAGGAAAAACCATGGATACAGATGGAGCAAAATATAACTGATATACCCTTGGAGGGAATAGTGTGGATAGAGGAGGGGGTGATACCAAAGGAGGTGAAGGGACATCCCACGATAGGAGCTACAATCCAGGTCAGTAAAAAAGTATTCAAGAAAACAAAGATGTCGGTACACCCAAGTCCTATGACCCCAATTTTGGGGACACCAAGTTTTGAGCCAGGATTGGTAGACCAACGGTTCAAAGAGGTAAGGCAGAGGGGAATTAGTAGGATGGTTCATTTTTCAAGGAATAACTATGTAATGACTCGGGAGGAGATCGAAAATAAGTTCTCGGAAAACTTGGACAGCTTCAGGTTAATACAACTCAAAGCATATATACGGGTAGCCACGCAACATATGGCAGAATTACGAATGTTATCTGACTTTGAAAAGATATGTTTAAAGGGAGAGCCTCTGAGGCACTTACTTTCTGCTATGTACGCGATGGTGGTAGATCTAGGAGCTCCACAAGAACTGGCTTTTTTAAAAGCATGGGAGAGGGACCTAGGAATGACTTTTTCGGAGCTACAGAAAAAGAAAATACTGCTATTTACCCATAAAGCCTCGATGGCAACTAAATATCAGGAGGGAGGGTACAAGATCTTAACCAGGTGGTATAGAACTCTGGCAGTATTGAATAAGATGTTTCCTCAAGTGTCTAATCAATGCTGGCGGTGTCAAAATGCAGAAGGTACCATTTTACATATTTTTTGGGAGTGTTCTGGAGTGCGAGATTTTTGGAAGATGGTGGCTGAAACAGTAAAAAAAATTACAGATGTGGCTCTTGTAGAAAAACCGTCAGTGTTCCTTTTGCATGACATCCCGTTATCCAATGAAAAATACAAAAATTCTTTGGTGAGACATTTACTTACGGCAGCAAAAGCATGCATCCCGAGTCTTTGGAAAAGTACAGTAGCTCCAACAAAAATGCAATGGATAGGGAGAATAACGGAGATTCAACAAATGGAAAACCTGACTATGATATTAAAAGAACAGGAAGGGAAATATCAGGAAGTATGGTCACCATATGAGGAATATAAGAAACAGAATTTATAAAGGGGGTGCAAGGGGGGGAGGGGGGACCGGACCTCAGGGGGAGGGGTAGGTTGTGTGTTTTTTTTTTTTTTTTGGTTCTTTTTTCTTTGCTTGTTGTTTTTTTTTTCTTTTCTTTTCTCTCTGCTTTTGTTTTTATTTATATTTAAACAGCATAGGATAAGAAGGGTGTGGGTGAGAATGGGGGGGGCTCAGTCGGACCGGAGGTAAAATGTTTTTGTGCTAATAATATAGAGTGATAGTTGAGCTGTTCAGAATTAAGGGATAACCAGTGGTAAAGAGGATAGGTGTAAAGAATGTAATAATCAGAGAAGTGGATGTAAACTGTAATTTGAAATATTGACATGTGACTGTGTATTAGTGCATAATGTTAGGATTGCTGTTAACAAAATAAAGAATAAAAAAAACAAAAAAAAAAAACCGAGTCTAGTTACTATGTAGGGCACGCTGAGTTGCCCAACGATCCCCCACGAGGTGCAAAATCCTGCTCAGAGCGTTTCTCTAAAGTCAAACTTTCCCCCTTCCAAAAAAAAAAAGGCACAGAAAGTCGAGAGCAAGAAGGGGATGTAGCTCAGTGGTAGAGCGCACGCTTCGCATGTGTGAGGCCCCGGGTTCAATCCCCGGCATCTCCATTCTTTATCTTAAAACCGAGTCTAGTTACTATGCAGGGCACGCTGAGTTGCCCAACGATCCCCCACGAGGTGCAAAATCCTGCCGAGAGCGTTTCTCTAAAGTCAAACTTCCTCCCTTCCAAAAAAAAAAAAAAGGTACGGAAAATCGAGAGCAAGAAGGGGATGTAGCTCAGTGGTAGAGCGCGCGCTTTGCATGTGTGAGGCCCCGGGTTCAATCCCCGGCATCTCCATTCTTTATCTTAAAACCGAGTCTAGTTACTATGCAGGGCACGCTGAGTTGCCCAACGATCCCCCACGAGGTGCAAAATCCTGCCGAGAGCGTTTCTCTAAAGTCAAACTTCCTCCCTTCCAAAAAAAAAAAAAAAAAGTACGGAAAATCGAGAGCAAGAAGGGGATGTAGCTCAGTGGTAGAGCGCGCGCTTTGCATGTGTGAGGCCCCGGGTTCAATCCCCGGCATCTCCATTCTTTATCTTAAAACCGAGTCTAGTTACTATGTAGGGCACGCTGAGTTGCCCAACGATCCCCCACGAGGTGCAAAATCCTGCCGAGAGCGTTTCTCTAAAGTCAAACTTCCTCCCTTCCAAAAAAAAAAAAAAAAGGTACGGAAATTCGAGAGCAAGAAGGGGATGTAGCTCAGTGGTAGAGCGCGCGCTTTGCATGTGTGAGGCCCCGGGTTCAATCCCCGGCATCTCCATTCTTTATCTTAAAACCGAGTCTAGTTACTATGCAGGGCACGCTGAGTTGCCCAACGATCCCCCACGAGGTGCAAAATCCTGCCGAGAGCGTTTCTCTAAAGTCAAACTTCCTCCCTTCCAAAAAAAAAAAAAAAAAGGTACGGAAATTCGAGAGCAAGAAGGGGATGTAGCTCAGTGGTAGAGCGCGCGCTTTGCATGTGTGAGGCCCCGGGTTCAATCCCCGGCATCTCCATTCTTTATCTTAAAACCGAGTCTAGTTACTATGCAGGGCACGCTGAGTTGCCCAACGATCCCCCACGAGGTGCAAAATCCTGCCGAGAGCGTTTCTCTAAAGTCAAACTTCCTCCCTTCCAAAAAAAAAAAAAAAAAGGTACGGAAATTCGAGAGCAAGAAGGGGATGTAGCTCAGTGGTAGAGCGCGCGCTTTGCATGTGTGAGGCCCCGGGTTCAATCCCCGGCATCTCCATTCTTTATCTTAAAACCGAGTCTAGTTACTATGCAGGGCACGCTGAGTTGCCCAACGATCCCCCACGAGGTGCAAAATCCTGCCGAGAGCGTTTCTCTAAAGTCAAACTTCCTCCCTTCCAAAAAAAAAAAAAAAAGGTACGGAAATTCGAGAGCAAGAAGGGGATGTAGCTCAGTGGTAGAGCGCGCGCTTTGCATGTGTGAGGCCCCGGGTTCAATCCCCGGCATCTCCATTCTTTATCTTAAAACCGAGTCTAGTTACTATGTAGGGCACGCTGAGTTGCCCAACGATCCCCCACGAGGTGCAAAATCCTGCCGAGAGCGTTTCTCTAAAGTCAAACTTCCTCCCTTCCAAAAAAAAAAAAAAAGGTACGGAAATTCGAGAGCAAGAAGGGGATGTAGCTCAGTGGTAGAGCGCGCGCTTTGCATGTGTGAGGCCCCGGGTTCAATCCCCGGCATCTCCATTCTTTATCTTAAAACCGAGTCTAGTTACTATGCAGGGCACGCTGAGTTGCCCAACGATCCCCCAAAGTCAAGCTTGAGGTAACACGTTATCCTGGTACACACAGGCTGAATGTCAGGAGACATCAGATGGTTAAAAAAAAACAGGGCTGTGGAGTCGGTAGATAAATGTTCCGACTCCGACTCCGACTCCTCAGTTTTATGTACTTCCGACTCCGACTCCTCTGTATTAATATGCGAATGTATTTTATACATTCCTTGAGGGAAAGAAACGCAACCTACCACAGGACTACTGGCTGAGAAGCCAACAGTCTACTGTATTGCACAGTTTAAGCAAAAGACAAACACAATGAAAACAAAGTTTTTTTTTTTTTTTTTATTAAAGCGGGGGTTCACCCGTACATAACACTTTTTACCCTTAGATGGATGCTCGTTTTGTCTAGGGGAATCGGCTAGTTGTTTTAAAATATGAGCTCCCCTAGACAAAACGAGCATCCATCTAAGGGGGAAAAAAAATTTATGGGTGAACTCCCGCTTTAATCAATCAAGTGGCTGGATAGTAGCAGCAGGCATAAACATCAGGAACAGGATCTTTACCAGTTCAAAAATACAAACCACATTATTTGTTTTTTTTAGAACAAAAACAAAACATAGGGCAGTGGGAGGATCCAGGAAGGGGCATTTATTCTAAAACATGATTTTCCTAGGAGAATCCCATAGTCATGTTTAAAGTTTAAGCTAACAATCGGAGTTTACAAGTTTTTATAGCCTAAATGACAGCAGTTTTTCCAATGGTTTACAGCTTCAGTCTTGAACTATTGGCCCTCCATTCCCTTCACTTATACAAGTGTCTCACTCTCTAGTCCTGCAAAAAACATATTTATTTAATCCCTTATGAGTGAGAGGCTAGGTTACACATGGACGCTGCGTTCCCTGTAAAAGCAGGACACAACACTATGGAAAGTATAAGTATTGCAGCTCCTAATTGTGCGTTGCGTGCCATATAGTGAAGCACATGAAAAGCATGCTTCTTCACGGTCACTTAACCTGTTCGTTTTGCGGTTACGTGAGGCACTGCATGCATTGGTCTTTATTCTTACAGTAGAGAAGTCATTAATTATAACTTTTTGTGAATTGGGACATTTAAACTTGCTTTTTTTTTTTTTTTTCCAATCTAAATTTAGTAGGAGTCGGAGTCGGTGCATTGTTTGCCGACTCCGACTCCGACTCCAGGTACCCAAAATTTCCCCCGACTCCGACTCCTCGACTCCGACTCCGACTCCACAGCCCTGAAAAAAACTGTCCGACATTTCGCTTGTTTTATGTCGGTTCATCCCAAAGAGGCTGGCCTCTGTCAGACGAGCATGCTGGTGTAGCACTACCCCCGTAGGAACTGCTGCATAGTTTTTTGGCCTGCACTCTGCCTGTCAACCCCTTAAGTTTTGGTCGATCCCCCCATGGCACAACTGGACAATAATATGATTGTGGAACCCAAATGGCAATAGGGGACCACAATGATACCACACAATAATAAATGTAGTTAAATATTATTACCTTGGTTTTGGTCACCTGCCACACAGCTGCAATAGACAGATTCCCACACTAGATATAGCTTAACCAGTTGTAAGGCGTTTATTTGGCATAAGAATAAAACAAAAGTTTACACAGATAATATTGACTACACACAGCTCCCTGTAAAAGTCAATGGGACACAACTGGTTCAGGATTTCTTTGTCATCAGACCCAAATAACATAATCTGGGGCCAGACCTGAATTGAGTGTATGGTGGAGGAATCTCCCAATGCAATGACACCAGTACTGGGACACCTCTCCTCCAAGTTCCACACAACTCACCCAAAACATCAAAGCAAAATAGTGATGCAAACAGTTATATCAAACCCATAAATTCACAACTGCATGGCTCCCTCTAGTGAACAGTTCAACTGGTGCGTGTCCCGTCGTAGCACTTCTGAGAATAGAGAAGACTGGTGGCTGTTCCTTTAAGTGTCAGTTAATCTTCTGCTAGGTCTGTTGATGCACTTATCTATTTGTATTCCAATAAACAGGGTGAAAAGAAAGAATAATCAATTGATGCATACAGTGTATGGGCAAAATAAACGCTAGTTCTTCCAAGTCATTGTATCACTTTCGGGGCCATATGTGTCCCTACTTGTGGCGCTGCAGACGCCAGCAAGTACAAGTGGAACTATAGAAACCACACTCCTGCGACCCAGTTAAAAACTTCCCCTGGAGCATAAGGCGTGTCACCAGTTTTCCGTAAATATAGCCGACCTGCGAGTCGGCTCTATACGGCGCCGTGTAGAGCTGACTGCGCAGGCGCCATATAGAGCCGACTCGCAGGTCGGCTATTTACAGAAAACTGGTGACGTGCCTGTAGCGCCCCCTTACTTTCAGTAAAGGCGCTATGCTAAAGTTAGTGGGAGAAGGAGAGAGGTAAGTTGCTCTCATTCTTAATTGTGTTAAATTTGGCTGTCGCCAAGTCTGGATTGTTCTGTGGGTCAGACTGCATTCTAGGGATGCGGTACCATCCCTGGGCGGCAGGTGGCGCCAGAGAGGTCCAGGCGGAGCCGCTTTTCCTCAGCAGCCAATTAGAGGAGTTTTCCCTTGTGGGGCAAGCTGGGGAGGAGTATTTCTGTGGCAGAAGCCGTTGTTCTTGGTTCTTCACGGGTTCCTGGATCCGGGTGCGGCACCCACCTTTAGGGTGTGCGCATATCGCGGGCCACCACTATGGCCTACCTGGGGAAAAGGGAGTAGCCGCTCCAGGTGGGAACCCAGATGAATATTCTCCGTTGCAGACAACTCAGGTGCAGGCAATGCACTTAGCAAAGCAGGAACAAAAATTGTCTCTGGACAGCCGCACACTGAACAAATTTGTAGCCTTTATTAAAAGAAGGACAGCACTACAAATCACAGCAACATAAAATAAAACCCGACTACTGATGCGTTTCGCACTGAAACTAGTACTTAGTCATAGCTGATGACTAAGCACTAGTTTCAGTGCGAAACTCGTCAACAGTCAGGTTTTATTTTATGTTGCTGTGATTTGTAGTGCTGTCCTTCTTTTAATAAAGGCTACAAATTTGTAGGCCTCTTGCCTGTTGAAAGATGGTGTCCCGAGAGAGCGGGTTGAGGCCTCGCTGGTCTTAAATAAGTTCCCCCAGCAGGCTGTGCGTGACGCACTGCATTTTGGTAGCACAGTGGCCTTGTGGGTAATGCAGTCTCAAACCAACCCTTGGCAATAGAGTCTCTGCCTGTTGTACCACAATGCCCATATTGCTTTGTCCTTGACATAACTGAGCCAAACAAGCTTCAATAATATAGCACACACCGGACACCAGAGGGAGTCAAATTCCTATTTAGGCACAATTTGCAGTCTGTTAAAGGAGTTGTAAATAAAAAAAAAATTATTTTTTAACCACTTGCTTACTGGGCACTTAAACACCCCTCCTGACCAGACCAATTTTCAGCTTTCAGCGCTCTCACACTTCGAATGAGAATTACTCAGTCATGCAACACTGTACCCAAATGATTTTTTTGTCCTTTTTTTCATACAAATAGAGCTTTCTTTTGGTGGTATTTGATCACCTCTGGGTTTTTTATTTTTTGCGCTATTAATGAGAAAAGACCGGAAATTTTTTATAAAAAAATGATTTTTTCTTAGTTTCTGTGATAAAATTTTGCAAATTATAAATTTTTCTTCATAAATTTTGGCCACAATTTATACTGCTACATGTCTTTTATAAAAATAAAAACATTTTGGAAATTATTTGGTCTGTGTAAAAGTTTTAGGGCCAAATTCTCAAAAGAGATACGCAGACTTAACTGCTGTTCAGCCTGCGTATCCCTGTGCCTAACTTTGGAAACGATTCTCAAAAGGCTTTTTCCAAAGTTAGGCAGAAAATCTGACATGTGTAAGACACTTACACGGTCAGATTTTAGGATGCAGTACCGCATCCGCCACTGGGGGCATTTCTCATTGAAATGCAGCTTTGCGTATGCAAATGAGGACTTAAGCAGATTTTCAAAGCATTTCAGCACTTTGATTTCTGCCTAAGTTCCGAATTTGCCGGCGCAAAACTAGGGCTGGTTTTATAATGTGGAAAGTTAGCCAAACCTTGTAAAGGCCCATTCCAGCGACGGCATTTGGTATGCATTCCTGAGGGAGAACTCCACGGCAATTTTTAAATTCAAAACCGGCATGGGTTCCCCCCCAGGAGCATACCAGGCCCTTAGGTCTGGTATGGGTTGTAAGGAGACCCCCCCACGCCGAAAAATTGACGTAGGGGGTCCCCCTACAATCCATACCAGACCCGTATCCAAAGCACGCTACCCAGCCGGTCAGGAATGGGAGTGGGGACGAGCGAGCGTCCCCCCCCTCCTGAGCCGTGCCAGGCCGCATGCCCTCAACATGGGGGGGTTGGGTGCTCTGGGGCAGGGGGGCGCACTGCGGGCCCCCCCACCCCAGAGCACCCTGTCCCCATGTTGATGAGGACAGGACCTCTTCCCGACAACCCTTGCCATTGGTTGTCGGGGTATGCGGGCGGGGGCTTATCGGAATCTGGGAGTCCCCTTTAATAAGGGGGCCCCCAGATACCGGCCCCCCACCCTAAGTGAATGGATATGGGGTACATCGTACCCCTATCCATTCACCTGGAGGCAAAAAGTAAAATGTAGTAAACACACAACACAAGGCTTTTTAAAATAATTTATTATTCTGCTCCGGATGCCCCCCCTGTCTTCGTTATTAGCTCAATTACCAGGGGGGGCTTCTTCTTCCACTCTCCGGGGGTCTTCTCCGCTCTCCGGGGGGGGGTTTCTTCTTCCGCTCTCCGGGGGGGGCTTCTCCGGACTCCGGGGGGCTTCTTCCATCTTCTCCCCTCTTCCGCTGTTGACTCGGCGAACCCCGGTTCTTCTGCAGCTCTCCGGTGCCTTCTTCTTCAGCGCTGGCTGCCTGCTATCTTTGTGTGTTAGCTCAATTAGTAACAGGCAGCCGGCGCGGTCTTCTGTGACGTCAGGGTCTTCTCTTCCCTTCTTCCGATGTTGCCTCGTCGCCTGTTGTCGCTGTAATGATGGAAGCACGCCTTGCATCCCATTTATATAGGCATCACCGTCCCATCATGCTCCGGCAGGTACCCACGTGGTGGGTGCCTACCCACGTGCACCCACCACGTGGGTACCTGCCGGGGCATGATGGGACGGTGATGCCTATATAAATGGGATGCAAGGCGCGCTTCCATCATTACAGTGACAAGAGGCGACGAGGCAACATCGGAAGAGGGGAGAAGACCAGAAGAGAAGATGACGTCACAGAAGACCGCGCCGGCTGCCTGTTTGAAATCGAGCTAACACACAAACATAGCAGGCAGCCAGCGCTGAAGAAGAAGGCACCGGAGAGCTGCAGAAGAACCGGGGTTCGCCGAGTCAACAGCGGAAGAGGGGAGAAGATGGAAGAAGCCCCCCGGAGTCCGGAGAAGCCCCCCCCCCCCCGGAGAGCGGAAGAAGAAACCCCCCCTGGAGAGCGGAGAAGACCCCCGGAGAGTGGAAGAAGAAGCCCCCCCCGGAGAGCGGAGAAGACCCCCGGAGAGTGGAAGAAGAAGCCCCCCTTGGTAATTGAGCTAATAACGAAGACAGGGGGGGCATCCGGAGCAGAATAATAAATTATTTTAAAAAGCCTTGTGTTGTGTGTTTACTACATTTTACTTTTTGCCTCCAGGTGAATGGATAGGGGTACGATGTACCCCATATCCATTCACTTAGGGTGGGGGGCCGGTATCTGGGGGCCCCCTTATTAAAGGGGACTCCCAGATTCCGATAAGCCCCCGCCCGCATACCCCGACAACCAATGGCAAGGGTTGTCGGGAAGAGGTCCTGTCCTCATCAACATGGGGACAGGGTGCTCTGGGGTGGGGGGGCCCGCAGTGCGCCCCCCTGCCCCAGAGCACCCAACCCCCCCATGTTGAGGGCATGCGGCCTGGCACGGCTCAGGAGGGGGGGGGGCGCTCGCTCGTCCCCACTCCCATTCCTGACCGGCCGGGTAGCGTGCTTTGGATACGGGTCTGGTATGGATTGTAGGGGGACCCCCTACGTCGATTTTTCGGCGGAGGGGGGGTCTCCTTACAACCCATAACAGACCTAAGGGCCTGGTATGCTCCTGGGGGGGGGAACCCATGCCGGTTTTTTCTTTGAAAATTGGAATGGAGTTCTCCCTCTCAGGAATGCATGCTGAGCGACGCTGTCATTTTTTTTTTATAATTATTTGTTTTCCCGGCGCGTCTTTTTTTTTCACCCGTCGCAACTTTAGTGTCCCGTCGAAATTCTCAAAGCCGACCGGCGTTAATTACGTTCGCGCGCTGCACGTCGGGAAAATTACGTCACACGCATGCGCAGTACGGCCGGCGCGGGAGCGCGCCTCATTTAAATTTTAAACGCCCCCAGGAGAGGAGGACCGCCTTACGACGGCGGCACTTAAGTTACACAGCGTGGAATTTCTACCTAAGTGCTTTGACGATCAGGCACTTAGGTAGAAATTTTAAGTCAGTGTAACTTAACTGCTGAAATTTAAGTTACGCAGACTTTTTGAGAATTTGGCCCTTGGAGTCTACAAGATATAGTGCAAATCATAAAAAAATTGTCACATCTGATCAGACCTGATGTACTGAAGGCCTATCTCATTTCTTGAGACCCTAACAAGCCAGGAAAGTACAAATGCCCCCCAAATAACCCCTTTTTGGAAAGTAGACATTCCAAGGTATTTAGTAAGAGGCATGATGAGTTATTTGAAGTTGTAATTTTTTCCCAGAATACTTTGCAAAATTAAGATTTTTATTTTTCATTTAAAAAAATTCTCAAAATTGTCATTGTAATAGCTTATTTCTCTCACATGGCATATGCATACCACAAATGACACCCCAAAATACATTCTGCTACTCCTCCTGAGTAAAACGATACCCCATGTGTGAGCAGTGGCGGCTGGTGAAGTTTTAGGATGGGGGGGCGCAAGACCCCGCCCATTTATGTTTGGCCCCTCCCATTTATCATATCGTACCCCTTATATAGTCCATCTACTCCATCCCCTGTATTCCACTTGCTTCCACTCATAGTTTCAGCAGTATACAGCTCAGCATCACAGGACAGAGTATACAGCCACAGAGTATACAGCCCCAGCATCACAGATCATAGTATATAGTACAGCCTTACAGATCGGCACAAACAAACTGTCCCCTGCCCCCTCACTGCTAGCTAGATCAGGAATACAGCCTCCTGTGTCCTCTGTGCACTACTGCACTCTGCAAAGCTGTCACCGGGACCCTAGTTCAGGGGTAGCGTGGGGCCCCCTACAAAGATTGGGCCCAGGGAAAGTTCCCTGTTTGCCCTGCGCTAAAGACAGCCCTGACTAAATCAATGATCAGGTAGCAGCAGTGAAAAGGTGCTACAGACAACCTGAGGCCCTTTCACATTCGTGCGACTTGTCCTGCGACTTGGGACTGCAAAGTCGCATGAAAAGTCATTCCCCATGATTTCCAACGAGTTCAATTGGTATCTGTGAGACTTCAAAGTAATCCCTGTACTAATTTCGTCCAACTTTAATGCGACTTGAGGCAGAGACCTCAAGATTACACAGACATTGCTTCAAGTCGCAGCAAAAATCATGGCAAAATCATGTGACCTTCAAGTCGCACAAGTGTGAAAAAAGCCTTAACGATTGGATTTTACTACCATTGGTACTTCGCCTGCGGTAATAAAATCTGATCATTATTCCTGTGCATGTGCTGTAAAGACTATGGACAAATCTGATGGCTCTTTGAAGTTAAATCATCAGAATGCAGTTCACATGCGCAAAAACCCGCTTTTCATTTAGGTACCGTTTCCACTTGTGCAACTTGTCCTGCGACTTGGGACTTCAACATTGCATGACAAGTCGTACCCCATGTTTCCAATGAGAACCGTTCATATCTGTGCGACTTCAAAGTAGTCCATGCACTACTTTGGTCCCGCTTTGATGCAACTTGAGGTCCATAGACCCCCAGAATACACAGGCATTGCTTTAAGTCGCATCAAAATTGCGGCAGAATCGCGCAACTTTCATGCTGCGTTAGCCGTTTTGCATCCATTTTGCAGCGACTTGAGGCAATGCCTAGGTATTCTGGAGGTCTAAGGACCTCAAGTCACATCAAAGTGGGACAAAAGACAAAAGTAGTGCAGGGACTACTTTGAAGTCGCTGTGATTTGACTTTGCACAGATATGAACGGTTCTCATTGGAAATCATCGGGTAGGACTTGTCATGCAACTTTCCAATCCCAAGTGGAACAGAGCCTAACTGACGGTTGCAATTTACATTAAAAACATTTTTTATGGGGGGGGGGGGGGGGGGGGGGGGGGTTGCCGTCTGCCACCATTATCGACCAAAATTGACAATAATCCACCACCATTAGATACCAAAATTTTAATTCATAAGCGAGGAGTGGGGGTTCTGACGGACGGAGGCCATTTCAGCCATTAAAAAAACCAAATCTACAATAAAACAATATAGGGGGGAGGGGGTTGGTTCTGTCATCCACTATTATCCACCGGAATTGAAATTAATATGGGGGGGGGTTCTGACGGACACCATTTCAGCCACAGTATACAGTTGAAAAAATGTCAATAACCGGGGGGGGGGGGGGGGGGGAGGGGTGTTGTGTGTGCTGCCATTTCAGCCACAATGTACATTTAAAAAAAAATCAATAATGGGGGGGCGATATTCAATAAAAACGATTTTGCCACCATATTCAATAAAAACGATTTTGCCACCATATTTAATAAAAACGATTTTGCCACCATATTCAATAAAAACGATTTTGCCACCATATTCAATAAAAACGATTTTGCCACCATATTCAATAAAAACGATTTTGCCACCATATTCAATAAAAACGATTTTGCCACCATATTCAGTAAAAACGATTTTGCCACCATATTCAATAAAAACAATTTTGCCATCATATTCAATAAAAAACGATTTTGCCACCATACTTACTAAAAACGATTTTGCCACCATATTCATTAAAAACGATTTTGAATAAGCGGGGGGGGGTTGACGGCCACAACTTCGGGCTGCGATATTCATTCATTTGGGGGGTTTTTTAAGCGGGGGGGGGGGGGTCAGTCGCGATATACAAAAACAACTTTTATTCAATCAGCGGGGGGGGGGGGTCGGTTCGAGTAACGGCTGCAATTACAGTTAGACTCGGAGTATACATTACAACAATTACAATAAGCGGGGGTTCAGTTCTCAATACAACCACAGAACAACACTATACACATTTTACTGACGGAAGCCATTTCAGCATCACTGTACAATAAAACAAACTTTTACCAGAAAATGTACTGGAGGAAAACAAAATACTAGGGGCCCGGGGGGACACATTTCATCTAATAACCAGGGGGGGGACGGGACGCTGTTCACCAAGCACTATACATATAAAAAAAATTATAAAGAGGCCTCATGGCTTCTAGCCCTTTTTATTAACATAAATGGGGGAAACACATTACATCTAATAACCGGGGGGAGGGGGGGCCGCTTTTAACCAAGAAATATAGATATAAAAAAAAATAATGATAGGCAAGGCATGGGATGGGAAGTCTACCTGTTTGCAGCTGATCCTCTCAGGCGCGTTCTATTAAGCTGCAGAGCTGAGGTCACTTCCTGTGCTTGGTCTGTGAAAGACAGCACCGCCCAGTGGGGCTGGGAAATAGTTCTATACACTGCCATCACACGAAAATAGTGGTGCGCCGATCTGCGCCACAAAGGCATATTTTAGCTTCCAATGTAGCGCCTCGTCTGCAATCTTGTGATTGCACAAACGTGGCGCTACCCATACTTCACTGTCCCCGGCCCCGGGACACAGTGCACATAAGGACTTTTTAAAAAAAAATTAAGTTTCTTAAAGGGACATGTTTTTGCTGCCTGGGGGTGGGGGGGCGGTGCCCGGGCGCCCCCTATGGACGGGCCGCCACTGTGTGTGAGACTTTTTCACTGCCTGGCCACATACGGAGGCCCAACATGCAGGGAGCGCCATCAGGGGTTTTAGGAGCATAAATTGCACATCTAACTAGTTGACTACCTATTACACTTTTGAAGGCCCTGGAACACCAGGACAATGGAATTACCCACAAAGTGACCCCATTTTGGAAAGCTAACACGCCAATGTATAATCTATGAGGCATAATGAGTCTTTTGAACGGTTTATTTTTTTCCATCAGTTTTTGGAATATGTGGAAAAAAAATGAAAACGCATTTTTTTTTACACAAAGTTGTCCATTGATAAGATATTTCCAACACATAGCATGTACATAGCAAAAATGACACCCCAAAATACATTCTGCTACTCCTCCTGAGTAAAACGATACCCCATGTGTGAGACTTTTTTACTGCCTGGCCACATACGGAGGCCCAACATGCAGGGAGCGCCATCAGGGGTTTTAGGAGCATAAATTGCACATCTAACTAGTTGACTACCTATTACAGTTTTGAAGGCCCTGGAACACCAGGACAATGGAATTACCCACAAAGTGACCCCATTTTGGAAAGCTAACACCCCAACATTCTTTCTTGCCGTGCCACAAGCCGGGGTCTGCTTCCGATGAAGGTTGTGGAACAGGGGAAGAGAGGTATAAAAGTTGTCGACGTACAGGTGGTATCCTTTATCCAGGAGGGGGTTGATAAGTTGCCAAACCACTTTTCCACTTGTTCCCAAGTAGTTTGGGCAATCGGGGGGATTCAGCTAGGTGTCCTTCCCTTCGTAGACCAAGAAGGAATACAGGTACCCTGTGGCTCGTTCACAAAGTTTATAAATCTTCACCCCATAGCGGGCTCTTTTGCTGGGAATAAACTGCTTTATTTTCAGTCGGCCACAAAATTTAACGAGGGACTCGTCTACACATATGTGTTGTTCCGGGGTATATATTTGGGGGAATAATTCAGAAAAATAATTTAATAAGGGGCGAATTTTGAAAAACCTGTCAAAATTTGGGTGATTTTGGGGAAGGCACTGGGTATTATCGTTGAAGTGGAGGAACCTCATGATAATGAAATATCGGGATCTGGGCATTGTTGCAGAAAAGATTGGCATATGATAAATGGGGCGTTTGGACCAAAAGGAATGCTTCTCATTTTTTGGGTTGAGTCCCATGCAAAAGGTGAGGCCTAAAAAAAATCCTGAACTCATCCACTGTTAGGTCTCTCCACTGGAAGGGACGGGCATAAGAAGATGTTGGATTGTTGGAAATGAATTGTTGGGCATATAAGTTGCACTGGGCCACAATGCTAGATAGCAGTTCTTCAGTTAAAAATAAATCAAAAAAATGAATTGGGGAAAAATTTTCCGTGTCCACCTGGACTCCTGGCTGGGCAGTGAAAGGGGGAATGTTGGCTTCTCCGGAATTTGGAGGAAGCCACAAGGGGTACTGAAGGGCATAGGGAAGGCTTGCATGGGTCCTTGGCCTTTGCTGCCGAGGTACTGCGGTGCTGGTGGATGGCACTTTCGGTATTTGTGGATGGCACTTCGGTGCTGGTGGATGGCACTTCGGTATTTGTGGATGGCACGACGGTGCTGGTGGATGGCATGACGGTGCTGGTAGATGGAATGACGGTGCTGGTGGATGGCATGACAGTGCTGGTGGATGCCACTGCCTCCTCACCAGAGCGCCTTCTTTTGGCGGGCTGGCCATCTTCCACCCTCTGATCCTGTCGCTGTTCCACTGCTGTAGACTGGTTCATAGTCTACGTCCGAATCGGAATCCAGCTGGGAATCGGAAGACGAGAGCTCCCTGTTGCTCTCGTCAGCCGCGGAAATAATTGCATATGCCTGCTCAGCGGAAAAGAGACTTTTTGACATTGTTGCTGGCGACTTCACAGGTGTGTGGCACAGATGTGCACTGATCACAGGTGGGCACTGATCACAGGTGGGCACAGGTGGTACTGGTGGGCACTGATACGCACTGATGTGCACTGATACGCACTGATGTGCACTGAGGCGGCAGGTAGGCACTGATCACAAGTGAGCACTGATCACAGGTGGTACTGGTGGCACAGGTGGGCACTGATATGCACTGATGTGCACTGAGGCGGCAGGTGGGCACTGATCACAGGTGGGCACTGATCACAGGTGGGTACTGGTGGCACAGGTGGTACTGGTGGCACAGGTGGGCACTGATACGCACTGATGTGCACTGAGGCGGCACTGATCACAGGTGGGCACTGATCACAGGTGGGCACAGGTGGGCACTGGTGGCACAGGTGGTACAGGTGGCACTGGTGGTACTGGTGGCACAGGTGGGCACTGATACGCACTGATGTGCACTGATACGCACTGATCACAGGTGGGCACTGATCACAGGTGGGCACTGGTGGCACTGATTGGGGACTGATTGGGCACTGATTGGGGACCGATTTGTAACACTGTAACTTTGTAACGTTTTTGTATCACTCACAGATTCTCTCTCTCCTCACACGCGCTGTCTGTGTGAGGAGGGAGAGTCGGCAATGAGAGATGATCTCATATGTTTACATTTGAGATCATCTCTCATTGGCCGCACAGATCGCACTGTAAATAGCCGCTGTGATTGGCTATTTACCGCAATCTGTTATTGGCTGTGTCCAAGGGACACGGCCAGAACAGAAGTTCCCCGCTGCGCGCTCGGGAGCGCGCGCGGGGAACGCGGAAAGGGGCGGACGTCAATTGACGGCGCCTCAGAGAAGTAGAACCGACCTGCGGCCGTCAATAGTCGTACAGCCGTCGGGAAGTGGTTAAAAATAACAAACATGTCATACTTACCTTCACTGTGCAGCTCGTTTTGCACAGAGTGGCCCCGATCCACATCTTCTGGGGTCCCTCGGCGGCTGTCTCTGGTCCTCCCACTCATGCGAGGGAGCTTGCATTGTGTGTAGTCCTTGCGGGCGCACTCCCGTGATACAGCGAGCGGCCAAAGCCGCTCACTGTATCACTCGGCCCCCGCCCCTCGGCGTGCCGCGTCACTGGATGTGATTGACAGCAGCGCCAGCCAATGGCTGCGCTGCTTTCAATCTGTCCGCTCTAGCCTATCAGCGGCCAGGCTGAGCGGCAAAGAGGATGTCGGGACCGAGCGCAGGACTTTCGAGGGGTCAGGTAAGTAAAACTGGGGCTCAGGGGGGCCGGCATCATCAGATGTTTTTCTTTACAACTCCTTTAACCACTTCCCGACGGCCGTACGACTATTGACGGCCGCAGGGTGGTTCTAATTCTCTGAGGCGCCGTCAATTGACGTCCGCCCCTTTGCTCGTTCCCCGTGCGCGCTCCCGAGCGCGCAGCGGGGAACTCCTGTGCTGGCTGTGTCCCTTGGACACAGCCAATCACAGATCGCCGTGAACAGCCAATCGGAGTGGCCGTTTCCTAGGCGATCTGTGCGGCCAATGAGAGATGATCTCATATGTTTACATATGAGATCATTTCTCATTGCCGGCTCTCGCAGACAGCGGTGCTGTCAGGGAGAGAGGAGACCGATCTGTGTCTCTTGTACATAGGGACACAGATCGGTCACCTCCCCCAGTCACCCCCCTCCCCCCACAGTTAGAACACTAATATTAGGGTACACATTTAACCCCTTCCTCACCCCCTAGTGTTAACCCCTTCCCTGCCAGTCACATTTATACAGTAATTAGTGCATATTTATAGCACTGATTGCAGTATAAATGTGAATGGTGCCAAAAATGTGTCCGATGTGTCCGCCATAATGTCGCAGTCGCAATAAAAATCGCAGATCGCCGCCATTACTAGTAAAAAAAAAATAATAAAAAAAAAAAATTCTGTCCCTTGTTTTGTAGGCGCTATAACTTTTGCGCAAATCAGTCGCTTATTTTTTTTTTTTTTTATAAAAATATGTAGAATACGTATCGGCCTAGACCGAGGATAAAAACATTTTTTTTTAAAAAAAAATTAGCTATTTATTATAGCAACAAGTAAAAAAAAATTACATAGTTAGTACAGCGGCTCATCCGCCAGCTTCTTTGGGATAGGGGGGACATACACATAAGCCAAATGTTGGGCAGTTTTTTTTTTTTTGAAGCAGCCGATGTCTCCCGTGTATCAGAACTTTGTTGTTTCTTTGATACTGAAAGAGGATTTGGTCCCACAGATTAGTTACACATAAGACATGTTGTGCCCGTATTATGGTTGTGAATGTCTCCATACACAGCATTGCACACATTCCGATGGTGAGAGGACAGTGAGAGAGCGGCTCAGAGTCAGGGCCACTCCTGTGACATATAACTAGGAGCTCCGTATACCTCAGGCCGTCAGCTTCTCATTCAAACACCGTTGCCACACTCTCGGTTGCTAGCATAACAATGATCCGCCCATAGACAGCGTTTTAAATAAATCTCCGGGCCCCCATTGGTTGTTCTCCCGCCCAGCCTACCCATGTGACTCTCTGTAATCTGATTGACCGAACCGCTTTGTTTCTTCCAGCTGCTATTGGCTGGGAGTGAATACAGGGCGTGGAAGTTGTGCGAAGTTGGACCTGTCAGGTTGCGCCGTGAGTTTGAATTGTTGATGGTGGCTGAGTGTTGCGATGGTCGCAGCGTGTAGAGTGTAGACGGTGTACGGTGTACGATGATTAGGATCTCTCCTCCCGGGAGGGAAGCGGACACCTCCGGATCGGATGACACCCCGCTCCTGTCTCTCACACATTTCTCCCGGCCGCCCTTTGTCACTTTCGGATGTGTTGAGCCCGGGGTGTCCCGCAGTGCCGATCTAGTTCTACAGAACCCTTCACCAGAGCCGGCCTACCTCACTGTATACAAGCTGCCCACACACCGGGGATTCACCGTGCCGGACACCGACATCCTCATACCGGTGAGTACCAGAGGCGTGTACAGAGGGGGGCACTGACCTATCACATATCAGGAACATTCATTGTCTTGTTACAATGGCATTTGAGTGAGATATAGTAGGCAGCAAGTGAACAGGTTGTCCCTGAAGTGGATTTTTAGTTTTTGCAGCAAAGAATGGGCACGTGTAAGTAAAGATTTTAGTGACTTGTAATGACCAGACTGCTGATGCATGGGACTCGCCTCATGTTTTATTCATTCGCATTCACTGAGTGAATAATAAGTGAGGAGGGCTCTGTACTAACTATGTGATGTTAGTACAGCGATCTCTCTGCTAAGCTAATGTGTTCTGACAGGGGGACTCGAAAAACTGTCACTTCCAGTGCTAATAGACCTTCCAAGGTGTGGAGTAACAGACGTCAGCTAAAATGGTGGTGTGTGTGTGTGTGTGTGTGTGTGTGTGTGTATATGTGTGTGTGTGTGTGTGTATATATATATATATATATATATATATATATATATATATATATATATATATATATATATATATATATATATATATATATATATATATATATATATATATATATATATATATACACATACGTGTGTGTGTGTGTGTATATATATATATATATATATATATAGTGTGTGTTGCCTTCCTCAGATGGGGGGTAGTCCACAAGAAAACCAGAAATGGAAGGCACACACGCCTAGTGTTTTACAAGAGAGAATTTAAGAAGAAGAAATGTTTGTATAAAAGTGGGAACTCACAAAACGCAACTGACGAAAGGCCATGGACATGCACAGAACACGGGGTACAGCTAACGCGTTTTGGGGCACACCACCTAGCTCTGAGGTAGGGGGCGCGCCCCTGAAACCCGTTAGCTGTACCCCGTGTTCTGTGCATGTCCATGGCCTTTCGTCAGTTGCGTTTTGTGAGTTCCCACTTTTATACAAACATTTCTTCTTCTTAAATTCTCTCTGGTAATCCCCCGAACTATGTGCACCTTCCATTTCTGTTTCTTCTGACACCTGAACACACCAATCAGCGCTCGCAGCCATTGGTTGGTTTTCCCACGTGCTCGTTTGACAGATGTCAGTCAAGAAGCTGTACACACGTGCCAAACGTTGACCGGTTTCTATTGTGCCAGCTGATTTCAGCCAATATTTGGCCCATGTGTCCCTAGGGGGCTTGAATAGGAGCAACTCCAAAACTGCATCTCTTATGGGATGTTCCTGGTCAGCAGTGGTCGGGACCCACCAAAAGGGGTCCAAGGAGGGATAACTGGCAACAGTCATGGGTGGCCAAGGCCCATTGATGCCACTGGAGAGTGAAGACTGGCCCATGTAGTCTCATCTACTTGAAGAGCTACTGTAGCTCAGATTGGTGTGATGGTTAAAATGACATTAAGAGCCCATTCACATCTAGGCGACAAAACGCCGGACGCTTGTGCCGCTAGAGGGGAGAATTCCCATTGCTGTCTCTGGAGATGGTTCACATCACATACACCCTGTACGCCTGTCGCCTGAAAAAAAGTCCCGGACCCTTTTTTTCAGGCGACATTGGCTTTCGGCCATACAAAGCAATGGGAAGGCTTTGTGAAAAAAAAAAAAGTTACACACTCGCGGCAAAATACGCCGCGTACGCGGCGTATCTTGTCGCGGAGGTGTGAATGCAGCCTAAGGCTTCATTTCCACTGAAGTTTTTACAGCCACTTTTCTGAGCGTTTTTTACAGCTTAAAAACGCCTGTCCATGTTATTCTATGGCATCATGTCCACATAGGTGTTTTTGAGCTACAAATGGCATGGGAGTTTTTGAGCTGTAAAAAAAAACGCAGGACCAGGGCGTTCTGAAGCTCCAGAGTAGAGCTGTAAAAACGCCAGACGTTAAACGCTCAAAAACGCTCAAACGCTACCGTTGCGTTTTTGAGCTCCAGCTCAAAAATGTATTTTGTGTGTGTGTGTGTGTGTGTTTTTAATAATAAAAAATAAAACATGTTATTCTTTCCTTTTCTGTGTAATGGTTTTTCCCTGAGCAGGCCCTATCCTCTTGTACTGGCGCCCCCCCCCCCCCTCTTCAGTGGGTGAAAAGCCCCCACTGAAAGTCACTTTCCAGGGGGGCAGCCGTGCGTGCTCGCTTCTGAGCCCTTCTGCAGCATCCATTGACACAGACAGTGGGATTTGGCCCCACTCCTGTTTCACAGCATTTGATTGACAGCTGTCAATCTGCCCAATGAGGAGTGAGACAGCAGCTGGAGCCACTGCTCTCTTGCACATCGCTGGATCGGATCATGCTTCGGTAAGAAAAAAGAGGGATGCATAGTAGCCCATTATGCTTTACCTCTGCAGGGAAACGGAGGAAGTAAAACCCATCAGGGTTTACTTTCTCTTTAAAGGACAAGTACAGTCAAAGCTTGTTTGGCTGTACTTTTCCTTTGGATCATAGGAGTGCAGTTCGTTCTGCACTCCTGTGACTAAGAATGAGCTCCGGCGTGTTCGCATAGAACACGTGCAGAGCCCGCCAGGAAGTGAGCACGGCGCTGTGCTAATCACAGCCAGGGAGACATTGTCCCGATGCTCGGCTGCAAGGATCGTGAAATGTCTCCCTGGCTGTTATTAGCGCAGCGCCGTTAGGGAGACCACGTGTCCCGGATTGCCCAGGACAGTCCCGCATTCTGCAGGTCTGTCCCGGGCACCTTCACTCTGGGACAATACAGTGTCCTGGAATGAAACGGACATAGGTCCCAACATGAACCCCTCAGAGCTTAAGATGTGACAACCCCCCCCCCCAAACTAGTGAAGAACTACAGGTCCCAGCACAGATCTGTGAAATCTATGGGGTCACACCCTTAGATCTCACGGGTTCATGCTGGGAGTTTCAAATTTGGGGGGGGGGGGTCACATCTTTAGATATCAGGGGTTCATGCTGGGACTGGTAGTCCTTTACTTTGAGGGGGGTGTGACCTCCCCAAAGTTAAGGACTACCCCTCCCAGCATGACCCCCCAGAGCTGAAGATGCGAGACCCCCCCAAATAGTGAAGAACTACAGGTCCCAGCATAAACCTGTGAAATCTATGGGATCACACCCTTAGGTCTCAGGGGGTTCATGCTGGGTGTTGTAGTCCTTAAAATTTGGGGGGGGGTCACATCTTTAGATATTAGGAGTTCATGCTGGGACGTGTAGTCCTTCACTTTTGGGGGGATGAGACCCCCAAAAGTGAATAATTACAGGTCCCACCATGACCCCCTCAGAGCTGAAGACGTGCCCCCCCCCCCCCCAACCAGTGAAGAACTACAGTCCCAGAACGAACCAGTGAAATCTATGGGGGTCACAAAAAAGCATAACCATTATTATTTTTTAGGAAGGGGGGTGTCCCTGAATGGCAGTTTGGAAATGTGGTCACCCTAAGCGCCGTGCACACTTCCTGGCGGGCTCTGCACATGTTCTATGCGAACACGCCGTAGCTCATCCTTACCTGTGACCCATTTTAAACTGACAGCGGGCTTAAGCTCAGAGTCAGTCGTGCCCTTCACAGCCCAGCAATCCAGTGAGCGCAGGGGGCAGAGCAGACAGATAACTGACCGTCCCCAGCTCTCTGCTCACAAAGCTCTGAGAACGGAGCAATCGGCGGTGTTTGATCACTCGGTTCTCAGCCTTGGAGCTGGCTGGTGACGCATGCTACATCCACCGGTATGATTCTTTTAAAGGAAAAAAAAATCCCAAACTTCTTGTTTAAAATTTAGCAATTTGATTGGCTGTAGAGAAAAGAAAACTGCAGACAGGTATAACTTATGTAGGAGGATTTGTTTAATCTCTGAGGCCAGTCACTTCACTTGGTATAAGTAAGACTTTACAATCACTTTAAAGTATAACTAAAGGCAAAACATTTTTTTGTGTAGAGATATTAGAACCCCTGTCAGTTCTTAATGCTGTCATTGGCTCGGCTCCGGCGCCCCCCACCTCAGGCCAAACATGGTATTGCACACCGCTTTGGCTTGAATCCTGCTCGTTTTGTGAGACAACACTCGCAAACCGAGTCATGATTTTTTTTTAAATACAGTGCTCTTATTGTGAAACGCTCGTTAACCGCGTTCTTCGCAATCCGAGGTTCCACTGTAGTGATAAACAGGCATGGTAAGTCAGTAATGGAGAAAGATCACTTACATGGAGTCCACATGCAGTGCTGGTTACTAGTCCTTTGTCCTCTGCTTCAGTGTTTTTGATACAGCTATCAGAGTCCAGTTTTCCTTTTTATGGACAAGAAGGACTTGGACCTATAGCAGACCAATTGTAGAGTTCCTTGGTGGTGCAGACTAAGATTTATCGCAAAATGCACTATTACATAAATGTGCAGGCACCCTTTATTGTGACCTGAGCTATACTGAAAGATCCTGCTGCAGATTCATTGCCAAATCCTATTGCTGCTTTAATGTGTTATGTAGCCATATTGTTAGGCCCTTATCGTGGCACTCTCCGGTCATAGAACAATGCATTGAGGTCCAGTAGCAGTTTCTTGATCTGACTCGGTTATACTCTTCTACATAGTCATTTAAATGGTTAATATAAATATATATATATATATATATATATATATATATAGTGTGATGATCTGTGTTAAGATATATTTAATTTTTATTTTTTGTTTTCATTGTGCAGCCATTTGAGTCTGTTCCTTTGACAATCACATGGACTCCCTTAGAAGAAGGAGGTGTAAGAGAACTTGTCACCTTTCTTGTAAATGATGTTGTGAAGCACCAAGCTGTACTTCTGGGGAGTGCAGAATTGCCATCTAAGAAAAAGGTGAGTATAACTCATTTCTTCTCTTGTCCCTTTTTTACATTTTTCTGAAGATGTCATTCCATAAGCCAGGCGAAACCTTGTGTGCTGCGGTGCCTCTAAGCACTCTGTGTTCTGTATGTAGCTTCAGCTACATATAGTACACAGTGCTGGGTTCCGGCTGTGAGACAGACTTCCCCTCTCGCACCCGGAACAATGCAGTGTCGGTCTGATCTGCACTTAGCCATTCATAGGCAGCTTTGTATTCTGTGAATCAATACAAAGCTTCCTCTGGCTGAGTCAGAGATTGTGACGTCATCAGCCGGTCCCTCCTGAAGTTTTCATTTTATAACATCAGCATTGTAATTGAAATACACACAATAGTTTTATTTTTAACAATCCAGTATAAACCAAGATGAAAAATCTCCTTTTGTGTTGAGTTCTATAATCAATGTAAAAACAGTGGGTTAACTGCGCTATAGAAAATATTAAACAAAATAATAAATAAAGCAGCCATTCTGTATGTAACGCAAACACCAACAGTATATAAAATATGAAGAATGGTTAATTCTGATATTAAATAAAGTTCATGTGATCAGAAAGTTTCTACATGTGAAAAAAAAAAAGTCCATAGTGAAAGGATAAATTGATCATCCGTCACCACAAACCACTGTGAATCACCACCAGCTGTAGAGACGGCTTACCAGCTCCTGTAGACCCCTTGTTACGGTGGGTTGGGATATACGCCTGTGGCTTATTACCCAGCCTGGGCCTCTCTCCACGTCTCAGAGCTGCTCCGCACTTCCGGTGTCATTCGACAAGCAGGGATGGAGTTCAGCACCAAGAAGACTCCGCATTGTATAAAATCCTTTGGGGTTTATTATGTAAAAGTACATAGGACCAGAGATTTTTTTCTCAGAAAATAGGTGCAGGAACTCAACCACGACCCCGTTCAGATTTCACAAACATTAGAAGGGTCTTAAAGGGGCATTAAATACCAGGATTGCATTACATACAGAGTGCAGAGTTCAGCGGGTTACACACAGAGTGCAGAGCTGTCACTTGTAAGCACAGAACCCAGACTTCTGTGTTTACAAGTGGTTGTGGTGAGCAGGCACCAAAGGGTCTGAGCCAAAGGTGGTGGAACTGAGTTCCCCCTGAAAAAAAGCCCTGCATAGGACTCATAAACGTGTAGAGTTAAAAAAACGCCTGATCTATGGTGTCTGCCAAACACAACCCGTCCGTCGGGACACGACAATGGTGGTGACGTCAGCGTGTCGTCGCCACCAGAAGCCGGCCAAAACGATGTGCGGGGCTATGCCCACCCGGACGAGTCATTCATTCACAGAATTCTGTGCCATGAAGGAACTTCAAGTATTAACAACCTTTTCAGCTGTCAGCTTGTAGCTCTCGATGAGCTACCAGGGCGCTGTTGAGCCCTCTTGGTAGTTTATTGTTTCTTCCTGTCGGTGTGTGCCTGCCCATACAATGTACAAGCAGATGGATTACTTTGACAGTCGACAGGGGTCCTGCATTGCACCTGCGATCTGCTGATTGTGCGTACAATGCTTTTGCAGGCTTAAAAAAATATTAATAAATGCAGAAAGATGAAAGGTTTATTATATAATTTTTTTTTTTTTTTTTATACAAAGGTGAACTTATCCTTTAAAATACCGTATTTATCGGCGTATAACACGCACCCTAACTTTAAAAGGGAAGTTTCAGGAAAAACTTTCCACAGCCCCCTGCGTATAACACGCAGGCACAGTTTACCCTCTATTTTTAGGGTAAAAAAGTGAGTGTTCTACGCCAATAAATACAGTATGAATAAAAAATGATGAGCGCAAACTGAAAATCTAAAAGTGAATATAAAGACAGTCCATAGGGGACTGATAACAATCAATAAAGATATGCAGTGAATTCAAAATTAGTGAAGTAACCCAAAACTGATAATAAATCCAAAAATAAAAGTCCAAATATATAAATCAAAGTTTGGATAAATCAATCTAGTGTGGCAGTGATAAACAAAACTTCTGCACTTCGGCCATCAATGTGGGCAATCTTGATAACTCTTTGCTTAGCCTGGGCTCACAGTGCGCTTACCTCCAGACACTAGGTCATGCGTGTCAACGAAATCCTCCCAAAACTGGAACAGAATCCAAACAGTGGGTAACTCGTGTTGCACGGAATCTTCCCAGTGCTGAGATAGAATCGAGGGGCGTTCTCTGTATCCAATACCAGTATAGGTCCAGGCGCAGCAAAGTCGACTCCACAGGATAGCCACAAGGTGTATCAGGAGCAAATGTAGAAATAAAAAGCTCTCATGGTGAAGTATGCAAGCACTTTAAAATTTAATAAAGGTAAAAATGTGCTTACATTGAAAAAATGAACAAAACGCCAAACAGCGGCACTTCCGGTGGACGGTCAGGGTGTCACGTCACTTCCGGTCACATCTAACCTTATGCATTACGTCACGACACGTGACTTCAACCTCTGATGAAGTCACGTGTCGTGACGTAATGCATAAGGTTAGATGTGACCGGAAGTGACGTGACACCCTGACCGTCCACCGGAAGTGCCGCTGTTTGGCGTTTTGTTCATTTTTTCAATGTAAGCACATTTTTACCTTTATTAAATTTTAAAGTGCTTGCATACTTCACCATGAGAGCTTTTTATTTCTACATTTTGCTCCTGATACACCTTGTGGCTATCCTGTGGAGTCGACTTTGCTGCGCCTGGACCTATACTGGTATTGGATACAGAGAACGCCCCTCGCCCCTCGATTCTATCTCAGCACTGGGAAGATTCCGTGCAACACGAGTTACCCACTGTTTGGATTATGTTCCAGTTTTGGGAGGATTTCGTTGACACGCATGACCTAGTGTCTGGAGGTAAGCGCACTGTGAGCCCAGGCTAAGCAAAGAGTTATCAAGATTGTCCACATTGATGCCCGAAGTGCAGAAGTTTTGTTTATCACTGCCACACTAGATTGATTTATCCAAACTTTGATTTATATATTTGGACTTTTATTTTTGGATTTATTATCAGTTTTGGGTTATTTCACTAATTTTGAATTCACTGCATATCTTTATTGATTGTTATCAGTCCCCTATGGACTGTGTTTATATTCACTTTTAGATTTTCAGTTTGCGCTCATCATTTTTTATTCAGACCTTTATTTGTTGTTAGCACATTTTAGATTTGAGCAGCATTTTGTTTTTCACTGGTCACTTTTAATTTTCACTGTTGGCTAGCGCTTTAGTCACCCACTTGTTTAATAAATACAGTATGTTGCCATATACTTTTCATTTGTACTGTACGTGAGGTGACATTGCATTTTGTTTCACTATATTGCAGAGAGCTCGTTGGAATACCAAAAAAAGGAAACCTTCTCCTGTAGGCCCTAAGCTTTCTAGACCAAAGAATAAAGATCTTTGTTCTACAGTCATTAAAAATAAAACATTTAATGCAAAGCACAAAAATGGCCAGGGGTTTTCAGGAGCGGCAAAGAACCCTTTACAGTCATGTGAAAATCTTTCCAAGCCTAATATCCGAGGCTCTCGTGTCAAGAAGGGTAGGCGGAGCAGAGAAAATAAAGCTCCTATGCACTATGACAGTCCAGTTGGAAATGATCTACAGGCTTTCATCCCGGGATCACTCAAGAGGTCGAAAACATACTCCATTTTGTGCACTACGGAGTATGAGACCATGGAAGAACTTAAAGGCAGCTCTACCATTCACAGAGATTTTGTTGAGGAACAATGGACTCTTACTGAACACAGGGTGAACAAACTGTCCATCTCGCCAATAAATCCAGAACATGGTCTTCAGCATAATTTTACTTGTACACCAAGTTTGGTAAATGACTTTAAGACCTTATCCCCAACTGAATTTTATAATGCAGAGCTTGCTGTTAGACACACTGATCATCCATCTGAAAAGTCCAGATCCAGATCCTTCCAAGAGTCTTTCCATGAATGTTTTACAAAGATGAGCTTAAAGACGCTGACGCCACCATCCGTGTTGCTGACGCCACCATCCGTGTTGCTGACGCCACCAAGAAAGGTGTTAAGTCCAGATTCATTTGTAAGCAACAGTTATGCTTCAGATGAATATCTTGATGCAGTTAACCTTACTCCAGTTTTGTCACCAGATCAGTTTGTGAAAGATAATTTTCTAACACCACCTGTTGTAGAAGTGAAGACAAGTACATTTAGAACGGAGCCGGTCGATGAAATCTTTTCTCCTAGGACCTCTGGTAATCTAGATCCCACAGCTTCAAGATTGACTTATTGTGTCAAAAAGAAAAGAGCTAGGGACGTGCCACTGCTGTTGAGTGACGGCAGTTCTGTGGCCAAAAATACGGAAAAGTCCAAAATAAACTCGGCAACCGTTACAAAAGCCAGGTCTTCGGACTGCAGAGAGAATGTACAGAGGCCCCAGCTAAAGTCCCGTCGAAGGTTGAGGTGTGTGGAAGGAGAGGACGAAGCGTGTTCCCAGAGTGATCTGCTTGAGCAATTGCCCATCGTGGCTGCTCCAGCCTTGCCTGTCATAAGCGTATCCAGGCCCACTAGCTGTTCAGAATCACCTCTGCCCAAGGACACAGCCAAATCTATCCGTGGTCACAAGAGGAGAAGTGCAGACATTTCTGGTGGGTCATCCAGTGAGTCTTTGAATGTTCAGGCTAAGAGAAGTCATCTGTCAAAACCGTCTGCATCGCAGCGTGGAAATATTCAAGACCGTGAACAGGAAACCAAAAGGGGTAAGGGTTTCTTCTTCCCTTTTTTATTTCTTTGCTATTGCCATATTTTAGTTTTGTTTACAGACCACAATGTATCTCTGCTCTTCATTAAGGAGAACACCTTTTGCAATGATAAAACAAAAAAAACTGTCAATGTGCTATAAGTAAAACAAATGTAAAATTGAGCCAATGGGGTCAATTCACTAAAGGATTCCACATGGTCACGTGACTCAGGTGAGTGGATGCCTGCCAACAGGTGCTGCCTTGATGGATCTGAAATGACAGGTGCTCTTTAAATGTAAGGAATCATTCTTGCTGGTAGTTAGAACCTTTAAAGCGGAGCTCCACCGTACAAAAAATATTAAAAGCCAGCAGCTACAAATACTGCAGCGGCTGACTTTTAATTTTAGGACACTTGCCTGTCCTGGAGTCCAGCGATGTCGGCAGCAGAAGACGAGCAATCGCTTGTCACTCTGCTGCCCCCACCGCCATCCTCGGTGAGGGAACCAGGAAGTGAAGCATTGCGGCTTGACTGCCCGGTTCCCCACGGCGCATGTGCGAGTCACTCTGCGCCATGCTTACTGGTCCCCGCTGTGTTCTGGGAGACTAGCATTTCCCAGAACACAACAGGGGGGGACGGGATCTGACGTTCTGCCCGCAGTCTACCTGCAAACTGTGTGGCCGGGAAGTGGGTGCAAATACCTGTCCTTTAGACGGGTATCTACACCTCCCTCCCCCTGAAAGGTGCCAAATGTGACACCGGGGGGGGGGGGGTTCCGATGAGCGGAAGTTCTACTTTAGGGTGGAGCTCCGCTTTAAAGGGGTTGTAAAGGTTCGTCTTTTATTCTCTAAATAGGTTCCTTTAAGCTAGTGTATTGTTGGTTCACTTAACTTTTTCCTTCCATTTCCCTTCTAAATGTTTTTTTTCTTTGTTTTGAATTTCTCACTTCCTGTTCCTCCTCCAGTAAGGTGTTTAGTAAGCTGTTCTGACTGATTTTCCACCACTCGGATGATGGTGGAAAGCTTAATGAGGAGAAACAGGAAGTGAGAAATTCAAACAAAGAAAAAAAACATTTAGAAGGGAAATCGAAGGATAAGATGAGTGAACCAACAATGCACTAACTTAAAGAAACCTATTTAGAGAATAAAAGACAAACCATTACAACCCCTTTAATATTTGCAAACAAAATTAAGGTTCCCTATTTAGAATAAGCTGTCAGTAGTGTACATAGTTTCGCAAAACAATGGGATAAAGAAATATTCCTGAACCTTGTTTTATGTCATGGTTACTGTAAAATTATGTGACTGCATCAATGCAGTGCATGTTATCTCAGATTTGCAGAGCTTGGATTCATTGAATGAGTTTACCAAAAATGTAAATATTGTAGAATATACAGCCTCATGCTACATGACTAAGCTCCATTTCATGCTAAATAAGCAAAATTATTAATCTATCTTAAATAGAAAACTATATTTTAGACAAATTTTCTCTCCAAAAGCATTTTATTAAGATAAAAAAAAAAATAGTTTTAAATCCCAAAAATCCACCCTTTTGCATACAGTGCATGAAGATAAAAAAAACTTTTAGAACCACTTAAAGTCCATTCACTAAAGAACACACACATTTGTTATTTATCACGGTATTTTAGCAAAGTACAATATAACAATAAGAGCCGGTTCACACACATGTGCGACTCGTCAGACAAGTCGCGCTCCATTCTGTACAATGGAACCGTTCTAATAGGAGCGACTCAAGTCCAACTTAGAAAAAGGTGCCTGTAATACTTTGGGACGACTTCAGGGCGACTTGCATTGACTTCAATACAGTTGTAATTTTGCAAGTCGCCTCTGAAGTCGTGGGCAGATCGCCTTGCCAAGTCGCTCGGCAAGTCATGCTCTCCCAGTGTGAACCGGCTCTAAGGGAAATTCTGCACTGGACAGTAAGAGCCATTTTACACATTGGCAACACGTCTTAGCGCGACTTTGCGAGGCGACTTGGACACGACTTGAACATGAATCACAGCGTGAATTGGGGCGACTTGAAGTCGCCCCCAGGAGGAGGAACTCCACACCAAATTTTAAATAAAAAACCGGCATGGGTTCCCCCTCCAAGAGCATACAAGGCCCTTAGGTCTGGTATGGATTTCAAGGGGAACCCCCTACGCTGAAAAAACGAAGTAGGGGTCCCCCCAAAATCCATACCAGACCCTTATCAGAGCATGCAGCCAGTCAGGAAAGGGGGTGGGGAAGAGCGAGCCTGTGCCCCCCCCCCCCCCCCCACCTCAAAGCACCTTGTCCCCATGTTGATGGGGACAAGGGCCTCTTCTCGACAACCCTACCCATTCACCTGGGGGGAAAAAAGTGTCAAGAAAAAAAACCACTAGACAGGTTTTTAAAGTAATTCATTAGTCAGCTCCGGGGGTCTTCTTCCGACTTCTCAGCTCTCTTCTCCCGCTCCCCGGTTCTTTCTGCCTTCTGCTGGGCACCTCTATCTTCTTCTAGCTTTTTTACTAGCGGCAGGCTGGTCTTCTGCGTCGTCGTCTTCTTCCCTCTGCTGAGAGACTGAGACGGCTGCTCTGCCCCCTCCACAGCTCAGCGTTCCAGTGATGCTTCATTCACCTAGTTAATTATAAAATAAAATAAAAAAAATACATCTCTTTTACCTAAAAAATGAATGCGATACTTATCTTGGTGAATTGACCCCATTGTCATTGTAGCTCCCAGTTTTAATTTATAAACCGGCTGCGTGCTGGAAGGAAGGAAAAGCAGGCTGCATGCTTTACAAAATATACCAGTTTAATGTATCTGGAAAGCTCCAGAAGAATTCACTGAAAGTTATGAGGATTGTGATCAGTACAGGTGAGTTCACTTTCACACTGGGGCGTTGCGCCATCGGCGGTAAAGCTCCGATATTTTTAGCAGCCCTTAACCGTAGTTTTGCGGCGCTATTCGGCCGCTAGCGGGGTGCTTTTAACCGCCGCTAGCGGGTTGCTTTTAACCCCTGCTGGCGGTCGAATAAGGGTGTATACACGGCTCCTACGACGCCTCAAAGATGCGGCTGGCAGGACTTTTTTGAGCGTCCTGCCAGCGTGCTCCTCCAGTGTGAAAGTCCTCAGGCTTACTCACTGGTGAGAGAAGGGGTTCTTTCAGGGTGCTTTGCAGGCGCTATTTTTAGCGCTAAAAACAATTCAGTCTGGCTGAGTGCTGCTCAGCCACTCTCAGGAAGCTTTGTATTGAATGAGTGCAAGGCTTCCTCCGATTGGCTGGGGTGGAGAGGTGGGCGGATGACCTCACAATATCTACCTCAGACAATTAGAGGAAGTCTTGTATTCATTTATAAAATGCAAGGCCCCCTTAGAATGGCTGAGCAGCACTTAGTCACTCCTTTTTATTCCAAGAACAGGACGGGAAGTCCCTGGAACACAGCACTGTAAGACTGTACATACAGTTTATACAGTGCTCCCAGGGGGTTCATCTTGTGCTTTTAAGTCAGTATTGACCTCTCATCATTTTGTTTTCCCTTGCAAGTTCCCTTTTTAAAAATCAACTCCAGTTTATTCTATGGTCTCTCAGCAGTACTCAAAACGGGTGTCTTCCATGCCCGGCGTGATTTTACCAGGAAGAGCTGAGGGCTTGCTGTGAGTGCAGGATTTTACTGCAACACTCAGTGTAATGAGGCAGAAAACGGCACAGAGATCATCATCATGCCAGTGCTGCACTCCATATTGCCAAGGGCCACTCGCCTATGAGGGTGTTCTGAAGATTTGCCAATGCTTTGCATGACCTACCTGAAGACATCTGGAAAATACATTGGGGAGGGTGGGGGGAGAGAGCCCAGAGTTGGGCTTGAAGTATACAGCTGAAAATAAAGCTGTTCGCACATATATTTGTTTTAATTTTGTAACCTGTTGTAAAAGCGACTCCTGGAATCTGGTTACCAAGGTGGTAGCATCACTAAATTTCGGCAACTATGCCGTTATGCCTAGTACACACTATGAGCATATCGGACAAATGATCATCCAGGTTTTATTTATTTTTGTTTCGTTTTTTTTGTCTCCTATCAAAAACCAAGAGGTTATAAAAATGTTTGTATGACGGAATACAACTTTGGAAGTGATGTAATGTATCATATTGTAATATGTTCTTTAGTTTCTGAGCATGCGTGGTCTTGGTCACACGAAAATCATATGTTCTGGTATTGTATGAGAAAAAATGTTGCGCTTATCCCTTCGGATATTTTTGCGTGAACTGTCATGATCGGCTCTAGAAAGCTGTGTAAGAACGGCCAGATTATTGTATTTCGCCCTGAAAGAGGTATTTTTTCACTTGATTTTCTCGTCTTGTATACTAGGCATTAGTCATTTTGTCTTATTGTTTGTTTTTTTTGTATAGCTTTTTCGACACCGACACCTTGGAAAATCCATATAACAAAGTCTGAAAGCAAAGGGAAACCTACCTTGGTAAAATCTCGGCAAATAGGTAACTTTCATTTGAGTTAATTTGCAAATTTTTATTGACTAGGAGGTGAATTGTTGAGCTTTAGACAAGAATACAGTGTTACTGACCCTGTCACGTACAAGCAGAAGGTTGCCTCAGTGTATAGGGTGAAAAAAACATTGCCTTTCTGATCCTTTTGGTGATTGGTTACCGCTACAGCACTCCATGGTTCCTACTTGTTTTTTCTATTGCTATGATAATATTGGTATCCTTTTTTCAGATTGATTTAATAAATTCCTTACCAGGGATTGGGTGTGTAATAGGGTGGCTATAGCCCCACCCTAATGTTTCCGCGTGTCCTGTCACTTTTTACTTGTTTTACTAAATGCTGCAGTCATTTAAATGATGGGGGAGTAGACTGGACTGGGAGGAGTCACGTTGTTTTGCGCATTGTTGGTCTCTGTCCCTTATGCAAATATAGAAGCACAATAACTTACTGAGACCTGTTTCACCCAAGTGTCAGCTTGTATAAGAGCAGTGTGAACGGCAAGCTTTTACAAAGCATTTGCAGGCTTTTCAGTAAGCTTTGTTGAAGCTTTTAGTTTGTAAATATTTATACGCAGATCCTAATAGGCGTGCTAGTAAACAGCAAAAAAAAAAAAAAAAATCTCCCTGCAAGTTATGAGCATAGTATGCATTGCATACTAGCATATTATGAAAGATTTACCTGAAAACAAACCCCTCCAGCGCTGTCATGGCTACCCAGGTGCCTCCATCTTCACCTAGTTATTTTTCCTTTTTTTTCCTCAAGCTGCAATGATGTTGCAGGTACGGCTCTCTCTATGGCACGCCGTCTATTGAGAGCACAGTGCGCATTGCGCTTGTGACATCACCTGGCGCTGCTAAAGTCAATATCTCCTAAACCGTGCACATTTAGCTTTATTATAGGCTGGTATAACTCATTAAAAGGCCTTTACTGCAACTTTAAACAAGCTGCTAGCAACTATTTGAATCTTGTTGAAAGCCTGCTAGCGGCTTAATTAAAGTGGCAATCGGCACCCTCCATTAGGATTTGTGTAGAACATTTCCAAACAGGAGCTAAAGGGTGCTTTAAAGTGATTGTAAAAAGTCTCTATTATTTTTTTTTACTTACCTGCTCCTGTTGTTGCAGTGGATTTGCACAGAGCAGCCCGGATCCTCCTCTTCTCGTGTCCCTCTTCTGTGCTTCTGGCCCCTCCCTCTTGTTCAGTGTGATGGTCGGTGGGAAGAGTGCTCCTTACAATTGTGGTCATTGGGAATAATTATCCCCTTTTTATAGATGGCTACAAATATCAATGGCTAAAGGAACCCTAGGACTCCAAAAAAAAACCCTGGTTGAGAAACCCTGATATAGTTTGTCTTATATACACTATTAGATTTTCTGCAGATTTGTCTTAAGATTTACAAAAAACATACAAGGTCAAACCTTAATGGTTTTGGTAAATCTGAAGACAAAAATTTGCATAAAATCGAATAGTGTGTATGGGGCTTAAAGGGTTGGTTCACACTGCTGCGATGTCAGAGTTCGGATGAGATTTGCACCGCACTGTAGTGCAAATCGCATGCGATCTCTGTGCGATGTGATTTCAGCCATTCAAATCGTATAGCTGAATTTGAATCAAACTCGCACAGGACCCTTTTTTTTTTAAAAAAAAATCCGCAGCAGAATCGCATTGCATCGCATGTGATCCGTTTCCTGTTCGAGTTTGCAGATTGCACTGCGATATGCAAAGTGATTTGGGGGTGACATTAACTTTTAACTGACACTCCCAGCAGTTGGCACAGGGCAGTGTGAACTGCCGTCAGAAAACATGCGATGTGGGAACCTACAGCGGATTCGCAGGGTTCCCGCATCGCAGCAGTGTGAACTAGACCTTAGGCCCTGCTCCCTTGGCTGTACAATAACTGCAGTAGCATTGAAAACGCCACACGAAGCACAAATCTGCAAATATACATGCTAGAGCTGCACGATTAATCGCGGAGAGAATCGCTTTTTTTTTTTTTTTTACAGCTGGTTCCACGCAGAGTCATTATTCAGGGCCCCGATTATTCGCCGCTGACGCCGCCGCTAGAGGTCCGCGGCCGGGCGGAGACAATGTCTCAGACGGCCACCATTTTATTGTAGACCAAGCAATAGGAATTGCTCAGTGCAGAGTGGACAGGACGGGAGGAGCCGGCCGGGTGGCTGCTAACAGGAATTGAGCTGCAGCACCGCCCACCTCCCGCCCCACTGATGTCTGTCTGTGAGTGTAATGGCGTGGGAAGGGGCGGGGTGGGCGGAGCTGCAGTTAGAAGCCACCCGGCCGGCTCCTTCTGTCCTGTCCACTCTGTACTGAGTCTATGCTGCTGGGGAATCATACCTGATGATTTTAAGGGGCCCCCGGCTGGGAACGCCTGGTGTAAGGGGGGGCCCCCGGCTGGGAACGCCTGGTGTAAGGGGGGGCCCCCGGCTGGGAACGCCTGGTGTAAGGGGGGGCCCCCGGCTGGGAACGCCTGGTGTAAGGGGGGGCCCCCGGCTGGGAACGCCTGGTGTAAGGGGGGGCCCCCGGCTGGGAACGCCTGGTGTAAGGGGGGACCGGCACTGGTTCCTCGTAACCAGCGTGGAACGCAAATGACGCCGACAGATTTATATGGGGGGGGGGGGTGTTCTGGCATTCAGTTTTTGAGAATCGTGAGAGAATCGTGATCTTTAGTCTACACAAAAGAATCGTGATTCTCATTTTGACCAGAATCGTGCAGCCCTAATACATGCACAGTTTTAGAAACGTTAGTTCTGAATTAATGTAACCTTGTGGCCAGGCTATAGACGTTCAAGTATTTGAATGTTCTTAACCAGCAGTAAATTAGCTTAAAATGAAATAATCCCTCACTGATCTGTGTAGTTGCAGGTACCGTGCAAGCAAATTATTTCATAAATGCACAAGAGAAGCACTGATGGGTTTTTTTTTTCAGCCATTTGTCTTCCCGCTCTTTCCAGAAACTTCTATAGTAAACACGGAGCAAGTGCTCCTGCAGAGGAAGCCATACTGCCGAGGCACAAAGACTATAATTGGACATCTGTGCCTCTGCTGTGAGTTTCTGAGTATAAATTGCTTCACAATGTTCAGCATACAGTGAAGTAATTTACTTTTTCAACACATTTGAACAGGCAAACATTAAATCTTCATTCAGGCTGTGCCTACAGATAAAGGTGATATTCTATAATAACATTAAAAAATATTAAAAAGCTATTTTTGTCATAAGTATACCCTGACATCAAAAATTGGTATTGACCTTGTGGCAGATGCTACTACTTGGGGTTTTTTTGTATAGCTGCCCACCTGTCTCTGGTATTGCATGGAGAAGTGGTCAAAAATGTCACCAAGTCAAATGTTCTTCAGTTGCAGAATGATCTAAAAAGCACACTGCCAATTCCTCCAAGAACTGCCTGGTTCAAAAATGTCAATAAGATTAAGATCGGAGCTTTGACAAGGGTGGTCCATAACCCACTTTCCTCTTCTTTCCTTAATTATTTTTTTTTTTAGTATTTCTTGGAGGAATTGGCAGTGTGCTTTTTAGGTCATTATTGTGTTTAAAACTCCTGTCCAACATTTGAACATATGGGGAACATATCCCGTCGGAAGAGATGGCCATTCCCCGTCTCTTCACAGCTCAGCGCTCCAGTGAGCCTGTAGGAGCACTGCCAATTGACAGTCGTCAGCTCTCCGCTCGTGGGATCTGTGAGAACCGAACCGATGGGTTCCTGAAGAAGCCCACATAGGGCGAAACTAGTTAAACCACCAACACGAGTGGCATGAAGAAGACTATTTGCAGTTATCTGCTTATACATTACCTTTTCTACTAATTCATGACTGTTTTTAGTACTTGTTAAATATATTTATTCTAAAATTTGTATCAAAATTTTTTTCTTAATTTTTCTATTCAAATATCTATTTTTCTTGTGACTCAGATGTTTTGGGTTTGACTAAAATCTCATATCACTATAGTTATCCATCATGCATCATCAAAAATCCCGTACCACATCCCGTCATGGGAAACACTTCTTCTAATCCACACTATGTCAATGTTCTGTGTCGTTTGCTCAAGAATAGTACTTTTTATCTGTATGCGCTTGTTTGGACAAAGATCTAAATGTTTGCCTGTTCCGTTGTGTTGGTGGGGGGGGGGTCAAGTGTACTTCTTTACATGACTGTACACAGACCTTAAAGGGACACTAAAGGTTCCCGTTTAAAAATAAATAAAATAACAAACCTGTTATTCTGGGGGTTAGTTTTTGAGGGTGCGCTCCCGTGATACAGCCGATGCCTATAGCCGCCGACTGTATCATTCAGCCCCGCCCCTGGCGCACCGCGTCATTGGATGTGATTGATAGCAGCGCGAGCCGATGGCTGCGCTGCTATCAATATCCAATGACGAGCCGACTCAAGCTGCGGGAACAAGCCCATGGAGTTTCAGGGCTTAGGAAAGTAAAACCGGGGGGGGGCGTCATTGCCAGTCCTTCTTCTTTTTTTTTTTTTTTTTTTTTTTTTTTTTTCACCACAGCATCCTATATGCATTAAGGTGGAAAAAACAAACCTTTACAACCCCTTTTTAACATTTGTTCTACTCTGCGTTAATGAATTGCATCCATTTGTAGGTGGTCACTGTATCTTTTAAATTAATTGATGCTTAAAGTGTGTGTGTGTGTGTGTGTTCTTCCTTTTTTTTTTTTTTGTGTGTGCGTTTATTTTTTAACCACAAAAATGTCATGCATGCCTGCTCTTATGCAGTGGGTTTACACAGAGCAGCCCTGATCCTCCCTCCCTATTCTTGCTCTGGGCTATTCCCCTGACTAGTGCCTCCAATGGCAAGACACTTGCTATGGGGGCACTGGTACATACTCTCTCCTGAGCCCCGCTTTATGCATCCATAAGATACTTGGTGCTGCAGCTCTGGCCCACCCCCTGCTCTCTTCTTACTGGGAATGAATGATCTATATTGAATACTTCAATTGGTCCAGCTTGGCACAATGTAAGTATGCATATCTCATACCTAATGGGCTGTTGGAGCAGCTAAAAATCACTGAAGTACTTGTATTTGGACTAGGCGGACAGAAGGGGAGGTGACTTCACAACCTCCACCTATTCAATTTAAAGAACACCACCTCGCTGGGGAAACAAAGTGCCAAATGAGGGGATTCCATGTGATCAGCAGTATACAGAGGGAACGCCACTCACATACATATTTAAATATCTGTCTGGCCAAGCTGAACCAATAAAAGTATTCAATTCAGATCATTTCAGCTTTCAGAAATCACAGCCTACATTGTTTATTTATTACTAGAAGTTTATTTTAAAGTGGTTTGATCAAGCTATTAACCAATGCTAATTTTTATTTGCTTTTAATTGAATATCTTCCAGATAAGACAAGGTTGTCACAGTTGCATTCTACTGTCGTCTTTAAACATTCCAAGAGCGTTGTTGCTGTTCCACAGTCAAAGCTGACTTTTATGAAGTCTACGAAAACGGGTATATATGTGACAAAGTTTAAACTTTAATCTCATACTGGAAATAAACATTAAAGAGACTCTGTCTCTAGAGTAAACACAGAAAAGTGTGTGTGCGTGGTTTATTTCAGAGATGGGGTCTTTTTATCCCCATAATGTGTAAAATGTTGCAGGTTTTATATATATATATATATATATATATATATATATATATATATATATATATATATATATATATATATATATATATATATATATATATATATATATATATATATATATATATATATATATATATATATATATATATATATATATATATATATATGTGTATATGTGTGTGTTACTAGTAAATGTCTCTTAAAGTGGATGTAAACCTGAATTTTTTTTATATTGTTCAGTGAGATAAAACGGACTTAAAGCAGGGGTTCACCCGGACATACAACTTTTTACCCTTAGATTCCTGCTCATTTTGTCTAGGGGAATCGGCTATTTTTTTTTTTTTTAAATCGAAGCTGTACTTACCTTTTAGAGAGCGATCTTCTCCACCGCTTCCGGGTATGGGCTGCGGGACTGGGCGTTCCTATTTTGATCCGACAGGCTTCCGACGGTCGCATCCATCGCGTCACGATTTTCCGAAAGTAGCCAAACGTCGGGGCGCAGTATAGCGCCGCACCGACTTTCGGCTACTCGTGACGCGTTGGATGCGACCGTCGGAAGACTGTCAATCAAAATAGGAACGCCCAGTCCCGAAGACCATACCCGAAAGCGGCGGAGAAGATCGCTCTCTAAAAAGGTAAGTACTGCTTAGATTTTAAAAAATACTAGCCGATTCCCCTAGACAAAATGAGCATCAATCTAAGGTTAAAAGTTATTTTTAGGGTGAACTCCCTCCTTTAAAGAGAAATACCTTAGTCCGTTCCGCCCCCTTGCTGTGAGTGACAGGTTATTTGCATATCTCATGCACTAGCCTGAGACAGGCATTATTTTTTAACTCCCACCCCCACTCCTTTTCTGAAGTCATGTGGTTACTTTTCTAGATTTTGACTGGATGTTGGTGATCATAGCAGAATTTAGTGTTGTGTTTAGTGCATGTTGACAAGGGGAGTGTAGAGGAGGGCAGGGAGTCTACTGACATCACGACTCAACCCACCGAGCTCCAGACAACAGACCCACCCACAGAATCTGCAGTTTTTCAGTTCTTATAACAGACAGAGGGGAAACATTTGACGGCTAAGGATACATGCAGGAGGCATGTATATCCTTATAGATCAGCACTATGACAGTAGTTTACAAAGGATGAGAGTGGGTTTACATCCACTTTAAGTAAGTAAGTAACCTTGGACATCCGTAAACAACCACTAAACGGTGTAATGTAAGCTAGTTAGATCTTCAGCCCTGTAGTAATGATTTGTTTCTTCATTACAGTCATTCCTCGGCATCCAATGCCATTTGCTGCCAAAAATATGTTTTATGATGAACGCTGGATGGCAAAGCAAGAACGAGGCTTTACCTGGTGGCTAAACTTCATCCTCACTCCAGATGACTTTGCTGTGAAAACAGATGCCATGAAAGGTCAGTTTTTCAATAGACAATGTGGGGAAGAGTTGTATGATTTTGAAATACTGTCTGTGTACCTATTGGGTAGATTTCCCCTGGCTTCCTTCCATGTGACGGATGACAGAAAAGGAAAATTGACATTCTGTGGGGGTAACAGATGATGGAAACTCAAGCGTTTCTAACCCCCTTCTTTTTTTTTTTTTTTTTTTTTTTTTTTCATAGTAAATGCAGCTGCTCTAATCCTTGGATCTGAAAGCGCTCGCAAAGTGAGTGTACCAAAGGCTCCAACCAAAGAAGAAGTTTCTATGAAAGCATACACAGCCCGATGCAGGTTGAACAGACTGAGAAGATCGGCCTGCCGCCTCTTTACTTCTGACCCTGTGGTAAAAGCCATTCGGAGATTGGAAGTAGAGATTGAAGCACGACGTCTTCTTGTAAGGAAAGACAGACACCTCTGGAAAGATGTTGGTAAGGTCAAACATTTCATCAGTAAACTCTCTAATTTGTAAATATCTTTTATTCTCTAGGGGTCTTCAGTCCAGTTCTATGATGTCATGCTTCCTCCTACTCCGTTTCTTATTTCAGCGGTGGCCAGTTTCTAAATCCAACAGGTTAATAAGGTTAAAGATGGTTTCAAACAAATCCTACCCTTTTCCGGGGAGAACGACATTCCAACCATACACGACAGCAGAGGAAGAATACTATATCGGACTTTTAGAGTACTGGAAGTGAATATCTACAATTGTATTTCTGTTAAAATCGTTTCATTTAAATAATTACCGGTAGTTTGTACATTTTCAGCAGAAATACGCTTGTAGATTATTGCTTCAATATTAGAATTGTATTTTTTTACCTCCCAAGAGACTTCCCATAAAATTATGTAGCTCTGCTCTCTCTCAAAAATTCTGTCCAGCGAGTCCCGATGATATTCCCTCAGAGGCTGGTCCTTGATGCCCAGGAATCACAGGAAGTGGGTAGAATGGCGCAGTAGTACAGGCAGTCCATTAACAAGTTTTGTACTTTTTAATTGCAGGTTTCATTTAACAATGGCAATGTTTAGTGCCCTGCTTTTTATCCTCTTCCAAGTTTCCCTTCAATACTGGGCTTATGTTTTTGCTTTCTAAAAATGTCATAAATATCATGGTAAATTGAGTATTCAACCTGTAAAATGCTTTTGTTTTCTCGGATCAATTTTCCAGGTGAACGTCAGAAGATCTTGATCTGGTTACTTTCATATAATCCATTGTGGCTTCGTGTAGGACTGGAGGTAATAACTTTAATATCAAGTCAAATGGTTACAGGTTTCTGCTTTGCACTTAAAGCTTTATAGAACCACTTTGATTTAATTTGGCCTTATTATTAAGTGTAAGTTTTTGTGATTGGCAGACAACATTTGGAGAGCTAATTTCATTGGAGGACAATAACGATGTCACTGGCCTTGCTCTATTCATCTTGAATCGTCTCCTCTGGAATCCAGATATTGCTGCAGAGTACAGACATAATTCAGTACCACACTTGTATCGTGATGGTGAGTCTTTGTTTTGTGGGGTGGCGGTTCCATCTCTTAAGAGCTAGGTTTCACTGTAGTATAAGTCATAAAACATGTAGTGTATTTGTGTGTGTGTGTGTATATATATATATATATATATATATATATATATAATTTAGAATTAAGTGTATGTATCTGTTGTTGTGTTAACTAGTTTTACATATATGTTTTAGGTCATGAAGAGGCTTTATCCAAGTTTACATTAAAGAAACTGCTGCTCCTAGTTTTTTTTCTTGATTATGCTAAACAGTCGAGGCTTATTGATCATGATCCCTGCTTATTTTGTAAGGATGCTGAATTTAAGGTAGGTATTTTTCTCTTTTTATTTATAGAATTATTAAAAATAAATTATGTTTCAGCTGACATGTTCCCAGTTGAGTTTTATGCAGTGTAACTTTGAATTACAGGTCCACTTTAACAATTTTGCAAATATTTGAACTTGTATGCTTTTGTACCTAGTGTTCTGAGCTCTTGTGTCTCCACAGACAAGTAAAGACCTTTTGCTGGCATTTTCTCGTGATTTTTTGAGTGGAGAAGGAGATCTGTCACGCCACCTTGGTTATCTGGGGTTACCTGTCAGCCATGTTCAGACCCCTCTCGATGAATTTGATTTTGCCGTCACAAACCTCGCAGTGAATTTACAGTGTGGAGTTCGTTTGGTGTGAGTACCGTGCATGTTCCTTGTAGTTCTCACAAGTACTTTAAAAAACAATGTGCCAGGTGCCTCAAAAGGCATAACAAAAAAAAAAGCCTTATGGAATGAGAGCTATCCAACAGTATCAATAAAACTTGCCTTTTGGCAGCCTGAAGGGGGAAAAAATGCAAAGCGTAAAGACCATTTTTTCCTTTCCAAAATTGGTTGACTAAATGTCAGGCTTCTATAAAGTTATAAAGCAAGGAAAGAAAAAAAGCGCATGGCCTTTTCCATATCCTTGGTGAAACGTTTTATTCAAAAAACAAGTGGGTGGAGTACTGTCATTTCATCACTTGAATATCATCACATAATTCTCCTTAGATGTCATAAAACAAAACCCATGTCTCATGGGATATTTAGATGGAGTAATCGGCTTGCGCATTTCTAGGTTTTAGCCTCAGTCTCCACCAAGGCGGCTCAGTGCCCTATGATGAATAAGGGCTATTGCAACAGTGAAGGATGACCATTCCCCCAAGCCATCCATCCAGTCCACTACTTATAAACAAACATACAGACCAGACTCCGTTCCATTAGGCTCTGAGGAAGGGGAAACTCCATCTCACCATCCCATGGGACATGGGTTTTGTTTTTATGACCTCTTAGGAGAATTATGTGACTTCTGTTTTATTAAAACTTTTCGCCAAGGATAATGCACCAGACTTTCCTTTCCTTTCCTTTCCTTTCCTTCCCTTTTCCTTTCCTTCCTTGCTGAGGCAGCAGGCGTGCAATATCCACCCAGTAAGCACCTTATGGAACTACAACACATTTGTATCTAGGCCCTCCGCATAGCGCAGGAGAGATTCATTCTGTTGCTTTTTGAACTTCCATAAAGTTATATCTTACACATACCCCAACAACCCCCCCCCCCCCCCCCATTTGCACCTATATTTGCAAACTGTAGAATTCCAATGAACTTGTAAACAGAGTCGGAGGTCAAATTAAGTTTTACATCTCCTATGTCAACTTTTTGAATTCCGACATTGGGCCTCTCCTAAGGGTGCTTTACAATGTCAAAGAGAAATATTCTTTCTAAGCACAAGCTTCAATTTTTTCATAGTGTTGTAGTGAAAGTGAAACTAGTGTTAGAGATCCATCTGGTTATTTTTGTGCAAATGTATGTTTAAAGAAGTATGGGAATATAAAAAAAAAAAATATATATATATATATATATATATATATATATATATATATATATATATATATATATATATATACAACAATGCTGCAGCATCTGTGTGACTCTGTGGCTGTCCCACATTGTAACTAAGACAGAGAAGTAAGAAACCACAAAACTGCTGATCACTCAGTTCTTGATCTGCTCTAAGTGGAGAACGGTGACTGTCGGTTGTTGCTCTCCTCTCTGCTCCTCCAGCACTTGCTGAAGTGCAGGCTGGGGAAAGGGTAGGCATGGTTCTGGCTCTCAGCCATGCACTAAATGACAGAGCCCCATGTCAGACAGCTGGGTGGATCCTGACAATATTGTCGATCTTCCTGAGCCTGGCGCTGCTCAACCTTGTCAACTGGTATTAGTCTGTAGCCTATCAGCTGGTTCAGGGTTGGCCACAGGAAAACAAATTAAATTTACTCCTATCACCCTTTGGAATACAGCGCAAGAAGTTTTTGGTATACTTCTCTTTTAATATTGACTTAAACTATTTAACCTTTTTTGTGCTTTGACATTCTTCTCTTTTTTTTTTTTTTTCTATAATACCCTTTATAAACAGGCGAATGATGGAACTCCTAACCCATAACTGGAGTCTGTCTAAAAAGTTGAGAGTCCCAGCAATAAGTCGCCTGCAGAAAATGCACAACGTGGAGGTGGCACTTGACGTTTTGACAGATAGAGGAGTTCAGATCAAAGATGAGCGTGGTAAATGGCTGTTAATTTATTTCTAAAAACTTCTTAATGTGTGTATTACATATTCTATGTCTCTATAGTATCTTTTCACCAGTTCTAATACAATTTTACATATAATTAATGCATTGCAGGTAATGCCATCTCATCCAAAGACATTGTGGACAGACACAGAGAACGTACATTGGCTTTGCTGTGGACTATTGTTTTAACCTTTCAGGTATAGTTTTGCATATTTGTGCTTGAGAATAAATAACTTTTTGCTTCATACTTACCGTTTTGGATAAAACTGTCCATATTTTGTAGACCTGCATACAGACTGATATTGTGCATAAAGCAAAAACCTAAATAAAAATTGCCTTTTCGGCTAAAGATACTGCTGATACCAACGCCTACGGGGTGTCTATTTGCCGGTCTCTTGCCATGCTCATGGTTCAATTCACTAAGGGCTTTGGGGTTTTTGTCTCGGGCTAGCACTAAATCATTAAGTAGCATAGGTAGATATAGATATTTCTTGGACAGAAAAGGTCAGTCCTCCATGTAATTCCTCACCAACAAACCTTTAAGGTGTCCTTAAAGTGGTTCTAAAGGCAAAAGGTTTTTTGCTTTTAATGACCTCTCTCATAATTACCTGAGCCTGATCTCAATCCAGCGATGTGAATGAAAGGCATAAATGTTTTTTTCTTTAAAATGACAAACGTGCATTAGTTTTGCATAGAGCAGCCTTGATCCTCTTCTCAGGTCGGAGAGGGCCCTCTCTTGGCTATCTCCCTCCTTATTGGCTCAGACAGCAGCGGAAGCCATCAGCTCTTGCTGCTGTCAATCACAGCCAGTAGAGAGGGAGACAAGGCCAAGCCATGCTGTATGTCTGTGTGGGCAAGTCTATGTGCGGCTTGCTATAGGGGCACACAGAAGGGAGAAGCTAGAGCCAGGACTGCCTGCAGGGGACCTGAGAAGAGGGTCAAGGCTGCTCTATGCAAAACCATTGCACTGAGCCGGCAAGAATAACATGTTTTTAATGGGGGAAAAAAAATGTTTAGAATCACTTTTCAATGCTTTGTCACTTGTATTCTCTTATGGGGAAAATGTATACAGTGGAATTTGAGCATTAAAGGTGACCTGTGATGTGGGATATGGCAGCTGCCATTGCTGGCTTGTATTTTTTACAGGCTTCAGTGCTGCTGTCCTGGCATCTCTATTCAGTGAGTCACTTACCCAGGGTGGTAGTTCAGACTTCTTTTTTTTTTGCATACTGTTGGATTATGAACTCTTTGGGGATGAAGCCTAGGTAACTATGACTCTCCTGAAGCCTCTACCTTTTTAAAAACAAGTCATTAAAGCGGTAGTAAACTCTGCTATATCCGTTTTTGTTTTAGGGCCCCCCAGGTGGTTTATGCAATCATGTGCTAGTATGCACAGTATATTAGTACATTATGACAGAATTGCTTATTAAAAGGTACCCTCCAGCGCTGGGGTGGGATCAATCCAGCTGGCCCCCAGCGCTTCCATCTTCTCCTGGTCTGTCTTCTGGGTTCTAAGCCTTCGGGCAGTTGATAACCCGGCCGCGATGATGCCACTCCCACGCATGGGAGTCACATCGCCATGGCACAGATTGGGGTCATAAATGTGCAGCTCAGTGTACATGACAGATGACAGGCAGGAGAATGCATTTATGGCAGAAGAGACCATTAATCAACGTGTGTGTTTTTTTTTTTTTTTTTTTTTTTTTTTCTCTCATAAAAACTAAATGCTGCTGTACATCTGTGACATGTTCTACTTGCTAGCCTGAGCTCAGGGAGACATCCTGGGAGGTGCTTCTGATCCTCTCTGAGAAATGTTCTATACGTCAGCAGAGGACAGCGTTGTTAAACAGGAAGGGAGGAGTTGTAGGCAAATTCTGTATGGTTCAAGGCAGAAGGGTGTGACTTTGTACAGACCATGGAACGACATGGGCATGCTGTGCTCTTGCACAGTAAGGCTTTATAGACAGTGGGATGAGAACCTGATGACATGAGACATAAAATGACTATGCTAGCATGGATCAGCAGCCATGCTATCGTGGTCAGTTTATTCTGACGATGAGCGACAGGCAGGATCAGCCAGGTATCCTACCTCACTGGCAGCAGAAACAAAAATACGAGCAGCACTTGGCAGATTGAATTGCCTTTTTAAAGAGGCAGTAGCAAGGTTTTATGATTTTTAGGTTCACAACCACTTTAATGGCCCTGTAATCTATTTTTCATGACATTTTTACGGTGATTTTCTGCCTCCTTTGTTAACGTCATTCGCTACCTCCCAAACCTACCCCCCCCCCTTCCATATGTATGGAACAAGCGGTGCACATCGGTTGCTGTTATGTTCCCTGCTCAATGCATACTACAAATCCCATAGTCCAGTGAACGCCACCCATTCGGACCTCGCAGACCACTAAACTCATGATTTTAAATCTCATGGACCACTAACATGAATTTTTCTTTTTATATATTTATATATATATATATATATATATATATATATATATATATATATATATATATATATATATATAGCCCCCCCCCCTCCCCCTTGGATCACACAGTTTCCTTTATACCAGGGCTCTCCTGGGGCCCTGATGCAGCCCTTTGCTTGCCTTTATCCAGGCCTTGGCCTTGGGGCACTTTTCCTTCCACTGACGCCAGCAATGGGGTAATATTCCTGCTACTGACATCAACAATAGGACACTATTCCTCCCACCTACACCAGCGATGGGGCACCTTCCCTCCCCCCCCCTAATATCAATGTATTGTTTAATCCCACTTACTGCAACACAATTTCTGCTCCCAATAGTCGGTGTGGCCCCCCTAAAGTCTGAAGGACAGTAGACTGGCCCTTTGTTTTAAAAAGTTTGGAGACCCCTGCCTTATACCCACAATGCTCCAACTCTGAACCCTGCATCACACTGCTGCCTTCCACAGACTCAGCTATCACCTCTCTATGCAGTCATGTGCTTGAGCTTTGTGCTCCCCGCACAGTCTGTGATCAGTGCTGCCATTGGAAGTCCCCTCCTTCACCTCCTGCTCTCTGCGCTACTCCTGATGCCTCCCTTTGAGTTTACAGGCGCCAGTATGCAGTATTGACTGTTAACGCGCATTTAGCACATCAATGGAAACAACATTGGGCGGTATATATCCGCCACAATGTTGATTTGCGGCAGAATCCTGGTGGACCTCCACATTTTCTTGTGGACTATCAGTAGTCCATGGATCACTGGATTGTGACAGCTGCCATAGTCCACAGTCCCTAGTCTATCTCGGGTCCAAGTAAGAGAGGGTGGCTACATTATTACATACAGTGGGAACATGAAGAATGAAAAAACACATCCTCTAACAGGAAGTCGGATCACAGCAGCAAAAAAGGATCTACGTTCTAAACATTCTATTTAGGTATGTACTTGGTGCCCCTTTAGAACTGTAGGTATGGCTTTCTTTCTGTCTAATCGGCTATAACCAATTTCTATTTTGGCAATTCAGTATGTCTTTATCTGTGATAGGTGGAAGTTGTGCTGAATGTTGACCACCTAAAAGAGGAGATAAAGTTCCTGAAACACAGTTGCAGCACCCAGAAAAAGCTTGCTGCCCTACGTGCTCTGTCTTTTCCAGCAGTACCCATGAAGCGTGACAGTATCCCATTTTTACCGGAGAATTACAGCGAGCAAGTACTGCTACTCATGGAATGGATTAATGCAATATGTGCCTTCTATAACACAAAGGTAATTGATTTTTTACAATTGGCATCACAGCCACTTTTGAATCTATCCTATTTTAACTCCTCCAGAAATGTGTTACAATAGAACACGAAAGTTCGCGAAGTTCCACCGAAAAAAAATAAAACTTAAGTCAGCAGCTACAAATACTTCAGCTGCTGACTCTTAAAATATATGGACACACACTTGTTCAGGGTGCCCGCGATGTCCTCACCCGAAGCCGATCTATCCCTCGGCTCCCGGGTGCAGGCACCGGCATCTTTAGTCAGCCTGGTTCCCTACTGCACATGCGCGAATCGCGCCTTGACTGGTTCTTGCTGTTTTCAGGGACTTGTGTGTCTCCCAGAAGACAGTGAGGGGGAAGGAGGAGGGGCCCGGACATGGCGTAGATCGTGCGGAATCTGCGTCGATCTGTCTCCGTAAGTGGGAGCAAATGCCTTTATTTGCCCCCTTAATGACCAGGCCATTTTTTGCGATTAAAGCGGATGTGCCACGGGAAAAATATATTAAAAGCCAGCAGGTACAAATACTGCAGCTGCTGACTTTTAATATAAGGACACTTACCTGTCCTGGAGTCCAGCGGTGATCGCAGCAGATGACGAGCCGATCGCTCGTCACCCTGCTGCTCCCCCCTCCATCCTCGGTGAGGGAACCAGGAAGTGAAGCGCTCCGGCTTCACTGCCCGGTTCCCTACGGCGCATGCGCGAGTCGCGCTGCGCCCGCCGATTGGCTCCCGCTGTGTGCTGGGAGCCGAGTGTTCCCAGCATACAACGGGGGGACGGACGGGAAGGAAGGAAAAAACCCGTCCTTTGCCCGTATCGTAGGGCCGGAAGTGGGTGCAGATACCTGTCTGTAGACAGGTATCTGCACCCCCCTCCCCCCTGAAAGGTGTCAAATGTGACACCGGAGGGGGGGAGGGTGCCGATCAGCGGGACTCCACTTTAGAGTGGAGATCCGCTTTAAGGCACTGCGTTGCTTTAACTGACAATCGCATGTACCCAAACAAAGTGTGTGTGTGTGTGTGTGTGTGTGTGTGTGTGTGTGTGTGTGTGTGTGTGTGTGTGTATATATATATATGTATGTGTGTATATTGTGTGTGTGTGTCAGTCAGAACAGGGAATCGCCTTGTTTACAAACGTGGATCCCCGTTCTGCCTCTGTACACAACGATCGCCGGCAGACATCGAGTCCACACATCCGCAATCTCGCATGCACAGACCGATGTACGAGTACGTCGGTTCGTGCAGGAGAGTAGACCTGCCGCAGTAAAAGTACGGCAGCTGGTCAGCAAGTGGTTAAATATACCATTTAAAACCTCTTGCAATATTTCTGGCTGTTCATTCAACCAGAAACCTTGTGGGCTAATAACTTGCTGAGCTCCCTCCCTCTAGACTGTTATCCGTTAGCATTGTTCCCTGCTATCTCCACAAACGACAAAACACTTCCCCCTTTACATAGAGAAATGAAGGAAGTGTTATGTAGTCCTAACACAATCCCTGACCCAGGGTGACACAACTACTCGGTAAGGGGGGGGGAACGGTGACACAACTACTCGGTAGGGGGGGCGGGACAGGCAGGAAAAATTGTGTGGGACATTTGTTCTTTTACAGTTCTAAATAATATATCCATGACATGATATTCAAACTATATAATATAAAGACTTTAGTAAAACATTTCTGAGAATTTATGTAAGATATACCTTACACATGATTTGCTATTGGTACGAAGGGGCAAATCTGACTTTTTTTTATTTATATATTATATTCCTATACTGTGTGTGTGTGTGTGTGTGTGTGTGTGTGTGTGTGTGTGTGTGTGTGTGTGTGTGTGTGTTTTATTATTTTTTTTTTTTTCATTGCTTTAAAATTTCCAAAAATATCCAGGAAGGATTACTGGGTTAAGAGGGGCAAACAAGTGAGCTAACCCTTCTTCTTCTTTTTTCTTGTAGGTTGAAAATTTCACTGTGTCATTTTCTGATGGGAGAGTGTTTTGTTACCTAATTAACCATTACCACCCCAGCTATGTGGCATTAGATGCTATTCGTCAGCAAACCACACAGACCATAGAATGTAATGAAACTGGGACAGTAGGGCTTAATTCTTCCTCCGATTCTGACAACTCAGTCGATATGTGGTCTGGCATGTGTGATGGTAAGTCTTGTTTATCTACTATTGTTTAACTATGTACACCGGCTGTCTGAAGTGGAATACCGTTGTTATGGCAGCAGATGGCTGCCATAACTCCGGTATCATCTTCAATGGCGGATGGACCTCTTTCAGATTAGTGATCCCTGCGGCAGATTCACTGCAAGATCACTTTTATCGGGGGCGGGAAAGGGGACCCCCCTCCCGCCAAGCTCCAGTGGTCTACGCCACTACTGATGGATCTTTTAGGTCCTCACCCCTCAACAGCCTGGAGCCAAGTGAGAGGAAGATGGCCTCTGCACCATACTATTGGATGGCGGAAGCAACGGCAAACGTCACTTCTGCCCAATGATCTTTAAATTGGGACTTTTTTTTATTATTATCTATTTTTTTGTTTTTTGCATGTTGGTGTAAATGTGAGATCTGAGGTCTTTTTGACCCCAGATATCACATTAAAGAGGTTCTGTCATGAATTTTTTTTTTTTTTTTTTTTTTTTTAAGGCTTTTGGTTGATACAGGCTAAACCCCTATCATTTTTTGCATGCCCAAACTTGTTTGTAAATAATCCAAGGATTACTGCAAATGATGTTGTCTGGTCATTACACCAAGCATTTGGTTATGTGCAGCCACAATTTTAAATGTACAATAGATTGGAAATTTCTTTGACTGGGGTCTTCCAAAATACATACCCAGAACATTGGTAAATTGGAATACATTTTAACTCTGGAGTACTTGAGATCTAATAAGCCAATTTACAATTTTAACCCATCAGCTTCCACCCATATCCAGCCAGCCTGACACCATGAAGGATATTAATGACCATGTTTTTTATTTTTACAATGGTTTTATTTGATTTACAGGCTTCACCACCTCAGCCTTGTATAAAGAATTATTGGCTAATGAAAGAACAAACTTTACTCTTCTGCAAACTGCAGTGTCTAATCTGGGGGGAATTCCTGCTATGATCCATCACTCTGATACGTCAAATACAATCCCAGATGAAAAGGTAAAGGAATCAGAGATCACTTCTGTCTTTAAAGTCTCTTACTATGTGACTTAGTTTAAAGTAGAACTAAAGGAAAATTAATTTCAAATGTTATACTGTACTATAACTTAAATCCTATTAGTTTTTAAATCTGCTAATGCAAGAAAAGTGCCCACTCTTCCTCCCTCTTCTGCAGTCATAGTCATGACTTAATTGTAGTCTTTAGGACTACAGTTGAACGCAGCTCCATCTGCTGTCAAGTGGTCAAAATGTGAGACACTCTCTGCCTTCTTTCCAGTAGATCCTCCTGTTCACTAATCCCACCCTGTATACAAGGATCATAATCCGTGCAGTCATTTTCTGTGTAGTCTCCAGGTATGGATCCAGCTCAAGTTTTGACCAATATAAATATGCATATGTGGGATCACTATTGTAGTTGCCACTACTACAGTGCTTGCCACTGTCTTCCAGGTTACAATGCCAAGTGGTTGCTGTGCTGCATAATAGCCACAGGGTGTCGCTTGCCTGGCACAGGCACCTTGCATTTATCTTTAATGAATGCAAATCTTTTTCAGATTTGACAAGGTAAGGTTTGTGATGTCACCACTCCACCTCCTTTTAATCTGTGAACACTTTGCAAGGTGCTTTGTGAATGGTGCCTGTGCCAGGCGGGGGACTCTTTGTGGTGCTTTGCAGCAAGGCAGCCCAGCTGCTCAGCATGGGACCCAAAAGAGCATGGCAATATCCAAGCTTGATCAACGTAACTATGCAAAAAATTTATCTCTGAAGTGCCAACTACTGGTCATACAAGTATGACCATTCCCCAAAAATCTGTAAGGCAGCCCAAATCGGAGTCAAGGAGACACTTCATAAATAAGTAAAATCTGAAAAATATACAATGCAAAAATATAAAAAAAAATGTGTATATTGCCCACCTCCAAAAAGAAAACCCAAATGTTATTAAAATACAATTATTATAAGCTCAAGTGGGGCAAAAGATCAGGGAAAATAATACAATTTTGAAAATTAGAAAGGAGGAGAGAGCAAAAACCCATACAATTTTAACCACAAAAAACATAGATATCAATTTAGTCTCTAATCTGGAAATTTTTCTCTTAACAGTAATTCCTCTCTAATGTGGAGGATACTTGTCTGTCCCCAAAATATTGTACTTGGCAATACCTGCCAAGTATTGTGCACAGTAGCATAGTGTTTAGGGAAGCTATGACCCTTAAAACCTCTCCTAATGTTGCCTAGGCGTGTCTGTAGGTGAACATTCAATTCCCATGTGTTCCTCCGCACATATTGGAGACCACATGGGCATTGTAACAACAAACCACATTTTGTGGTAGTGCATTTGATTAATGACTTGATGGTATGTTTTATATAATCTCAAGCTGACCCTAGAGCTAAAGGTGTCCATTTTCCTACATCCATTAACATGACATACAGTACATTTTCTACATTAGTAGAAGCCTGTCAAATAATGAAAAAATGTTGGATGACTTTGTGCCACATGATCCTTCAAGGAAGGAACGCCCCTATAGATCACCTGAGGTTTAGGTGGTAAAATGGACCCTAGAACCCTATCCTTCTGCAACGTGTTCCAACGCTTGCTTATTATCTTATTCACTGCAAAATGCTTGGATGGAAAGTAGGTAATCAAAGACCAGGACAAAAAAACATTATTTTTAGAACCAATATTACTCTGATTCTGTCTCTCTCCCAATGCCCCTATTCATATGCTGAACCGATGGGACTTTTTTTTTTTCATGCTTACAATGGTCAGCTTATGTAAAATCTTTATCCTAAAAAGAAGAAAAAAAAATTTCTGTAACAAATGTAAGCTGGTTTTAAGTGGTTCCAAAGTTGAAAGGCTTTTTACATTAATGTATTCCCTGCAGTCAGGCAAAAAAAAAGTTTTAAGCACTTGCTTATGCGCTTGTTTTAAAGCTTTTACATGTGTTCCTATTGAAGACTTTGAGACCAAAAACACCCAAATCTGCCTTAAAATGGCTCATGTTGCTTCTGGGAGCATCAGTGTTGAGCTACAGATAATAAAAACAAAGGTGTAGCGCTAAACGATAAACCGTATGCAACCATATGGTTCAATGAGTGAATATATGGTAAAAAATAAGTGTAAAATGACAAAAAATATTACTAAACGTGCCAAAAGGTGAGATACGTTCATATGAATCTATGCGAGTATCCCCCATCGGGAGATTAAAAAAAAAGTGAAAGTTGAATCAATTAGTGCAGATATCCAGTAATAAGAGATGGTCAAATTAATGACATCCAATGCGTGGAGAGACCCTCCACCAGGAGGAGAAATGAAGGCTTACCGACTAGCCAGCGCCCACCCTTCTCAGGGGGGTCAAATCGGGCTCAGCAGAACGATGGTCCTCACTGGAGCGTCAGGGTATCATCTCCGGTACAGCCGCAGATGTCATATCCGCATTTCCTAGGATGATCCGGAAGTAATCCCCGAGCTCGTTCCCGGATTGAGGTAAATAAACATCCGGTAGTGAGGGATAAGCAATATCTGATAGGGGAAGAAAAAAACTTTCAATAGTGTAGACGTTCCTTAAAATGTTTATTGATAAAAGTATATAGCAATGGGACCAAGCCCTCAAATAATAAAATAATAGAAATAGTAAAAACAATGTTCCTTGCAAGGATAAAGAAAAGGAGAGGAGGATTGAGGCTGCTCTGGGCAATTCCAATTCTTAGAGCGAGTAAGTATTTTAGAAAAAATTAGTTTCATTCACAATCACTTTAACACTTAAAAGTGGTTATAAAGTTAAACTGTTTTTACCCTAATGCAGGGGTCTCCAAAATTTGCAGCCTGTAGACCGAATGTAGCCCTTTGTTTGCCCTGATCCGCCAGGTGCTTGCACTGACACCCGGATCAGCCTCTCAGTGACCCGCTGAGAGCCTGAGCTGGCCAAGGTCCCCCATACAGCCCAGCGCTCCAATGAGCGCGGAGGTAGCGGAGAGCTGTGACTGACGTTCTACAACTCTCTTCTCACGGAGCTCTGAAAACATCGCTCGGTTCTCAGTGCAGAGGCATCAGGGGACAGATGCAGCATCGGACTGAGGTAAGTATGAATCTGAAAAAAACAACAACTTTACTTCTCTTTTAAGGTAAACCTTTACTTCTTTTAAGGTAAAAACCTTTTTAATAGTAACTCCCCTAAATACTTACCTAAGCTTGATATCGATCCAGGGATGTGCATGTATGCAGCATCTCTTCTCACCTTTCCCTGCTCTCATAGGTTTGTCTCCTGTTGCTGTCAATCAAAACAGAAGGGGGGGGGCAATGCTGAGCTGTGTGTCTGCATAGATGCAAACAGCCCTGCTAAGAATTGAGCCTGCACGGGTGCCCCCCATTGCAAGCAGCTCACTAAGTAGAAGTCTTTAAGCTGTGTTGAGTCATTCTTTTCAGTTGGTGATCGCCCCTTTTTTTTGGCATCTTTATTGGAGAGGATGTATCTAGATTAAAAATTGGGTAACTTGTGTCCCTTAAAGGGTCACTAAAGGAAAAAATTTTTTTAGCTGAAATGACTGTTTACAGGGCATAGAGACATAATAGTTAACTGATTCCTTTTAAAAATGATTAAAAATAGATAAAAAAACAATCATATAATGTGCCTGCAGTGTAGTTTCGTTTTTGCTGTTGTTTGCTGGTTCTCTGATGTACAGAGAGCCACTAGAGGGCAGTCAGCCAATAGAGAGCAGTGATACTTTGTCTAAAACTCCTCAGCACCAATCCAGTTTCGTTTTACACACACCTCCTTGATTAGTGACCACCGTGAGAAATCTCCCAGTACTGTGGTTATCAGGAAAAAGGCAACCAGGAAGTGTCCAAAACAGAGAGGATTTACAGCAACATGAAAGCAAAAACGAACAATGAGCACATGAAACCAGGACTGCAGCAAGGTAAAGGAAGCTATTTAGCTAAAAAAAAAAATTCCTTTAGTGACCCTTTAAGTTTAGAGGGATGTTCAAATTAGGCTAAAAAAGATAACTGTGTAGGTATATTGTACTTGTTTACATTTAAAGTCCAATATATTTTTATTGTATTCAGTTTGACAAAGAAAGATAATAGTACAAACAACGTACAAATGTCCGGGAGACAAAAAAAAACACAATACAAATCCCGTCATTCATCCTCAGCATGTAACGTTATTAACAAAAGCTCAGAGGCTCCGCCGCCTACGAGGAGCTTACAGTGCCATTCCAACCAAAGAACAGTGAGGGCTTAGCTGATTTACATAAAACTACATTTGACTCATTCACCTGAAGTTTTGATCAAAGAGAAAGAAGTGCAAAAGGGGAAAAAAGGGAAAAATAGCAATAGAGGATAGTGGAAGAAAGAGAGGGAGGCAGAGAATCTATAGAGAGGGGGGACCGAGCAGACCACGGCATACCAAACCTACATGATGGGATCAGGATAAGGAGTTGTTTACATTTAGAATGGCTGAAAAATTCACTTTAATGACAAATTGCCAATCTGTACAGTAATGCAATTAAAGTCGATATGTACATGTGCTTTACTAGCTGTTTATAGAACAATTCAAATTTTGGACAATCAAAACATACATTTTTCTGTTTTGCAGATTGTCATCACTTTCCTTTCCTTTCTCTGTGCGCGACTTTTGGATCTTCGTAAGGAGGCTAGAGCTGCAAGGGTGATCCAGGCAGCATGGAGAAAGTACAAACTGACAACAGAGGAGCAGCTACTACAGGTCAGTTCTCAAAAGGAAACCCTTGTGTTTTTTCACCTTATGCATAAAGGTGGAAAAACTTCTGACAGTGACCGGCCCCTTAGGGCTGTCCCGAGCCCCCACTGCCCAAATCCCCCCCCCTCCCCCATTGGCTCCTGCTGCTGTCAATCAAACCCAATGATGCGGGACCGGGTCTGGTATTCTGTGTTTTCTGGACGCAAATGCTGGATTCCGGAGCGCCCCCGCAAGGTAAGCGCTTCTTCCAGGGGGTTAACCGTTGCGGGAGCCGCCAGGGGACCCCAGAAGATGAGGTTTGGGGCCACACTGTGCAAAACGAACTGCACAGTGGAGGTTGGTATGATATGTATGTTATATAAAAAAAAATGAAGGTATACAATCCCTTTAAGCTTGTGACAGCAGTGTTCAGTATGGGATACTTGCAGAGAAGCATACTCTCTGCCTCTTATTTTATGTTAAGACTAATTGTGCATTGTTTTGATTTGCAGAAAAAGCACAAGGCTGCCTCTGTCATCCAAATCGCAGTTCGCAAGTTTCTGTCGCGGCGTTGGATTTTAAAGAGAACAACATCTGCAATAGTAATCCAGAAACACTGGAGAAAATACTTGGCTTATAAGGAGCTAATGAAATTAAAGCTTTGCAGACAAAAGAAAATTGAAGCCTCTGCCGCCATTGTCATCCAGGTGTGTTCATTACACAGGAGGTTAAGATTTTTTTTTTTTTTCCCCTGTTCTTCACAGTGTGTGTGTGTGTGTGTGTGTGTGTGTGTGTGAATTCCAGTACAAAATGGCCAAATTTCAATTCCCCCCCAAGTTAGACCATTTTATTCAAACCTCATTACTTTTTACTAGGCAAAACTGACATTTTGTCATTGGCTGATTCATTGTTATAACCAACAAGTGTGGTTTTATCTTCCAGAGAATCTGGAGATGTTATGCAGCCAGAAAATACTACATCAAGTTAAGAAAATGTGTTGTTCTTCTGCAAGCAAGAGTGAGAACAAAGAGGGCTGTTTTGGCTTACAAAAAGACCATGCATGCAACAAGAACTCTCCAGAGGCATGTGCGCGCTTGGTTGTTGGCTAAGAAAGATCGTGAAAACTTCTTACAATTCAAATCTGCTGCCCTTACGATACAATCCGCTTTCAGGAGGTGGAGATGTATAAAGCTAAAACAAGAGATCAATGCTGTATTGGTGCTTCAGAAAGCGTACAGGAAATGGCAAAATCGGAATTTGGAAATGAAGAGAAAAGCAGCCACTTTAATTCAGTCCCTTTATCGCATGTCCAGAGAACGATGTAAATACCTCTCTATGCGAGCAGCGGCAGTAAAGATACAATCTCTGGTTAAAATGAGACCAAGGAGAATCCAGTACCTTGTATTAAGAGAAAAAGTGATCTTTGTCCAAACTCAGTTTCGTGCTAACCTATTAATGCGCAAAGAGCGCAAGTCCTTCCTCCAGATGCGGGCAGCTTCTGTTAAAATTCAGTCTAATATTAAAGGCCTTTTGGTCAGAAAACAAATCAAGCTGTGGAACAAAGCTGCAACAACATTACAAGCCAACTACAGAATGCATATGACAAGAAGAAAGTATCTTGCTATATACAGAGCTGCAGTTATAATACAGGAGAGCTTTAGAGCAAACAAAGTTGCTGCCTATCATAGAGAAAGCTTCTTGCTCATGAAATGCTCTGCTATATGGATACAAGCAGCCTGCAGAGGTTACATTGTTCGTAAAAGAATAAAAATTCAGCATCTTGCAGCGTTATCCATACAAACCACTTACCGATGCTATGTAGCAAGAAAGCATTATATTGGCATGAGACAGTCTGCCATATCTATTCAGCGATGGTACAGAGGACAGAAACAACTAAAGGGAGATCTGGAACAATTTGGGAAAATTAAGAGAGCTGTTGCTACCATACAGTCTGCATACCGTGGATGGTTAGTGAGACGACAACTACAGAAATGGACAATGGCTGCAGTCACCATCCAGTCAGCCTATCGGAGATGTATTGCTCAAAGTAAATTCAAAGAAGTGAAGATGGCTACTTTGACCATACAGAGGTACTATCGTGCTGTGCTGATTGGCAGGGAGGAGAGGCAAAAATATCTTCACATCTGTTTGCTTATAAGTAAAGTGCAAGCCACCTGGAGGGGTAAAAAAGTCAGGCAGGAGATTCAGACACAGCACAAAATGGCAACTTTGATACAGTCCTACTATAGAATGCATGTCTGCTACACAAAGTACAAAACAATGACACAAGCTGCAGTGCTTATTCAGCGTCACTACAGAGCGCATACAGCTGGTAAAGCACAGCGAGCAAATTATTTAAATGTCAAAGAAGCAGCAAATCGCCTTCAGGCTGCTTTCCGTGGATGGCAAATTAGAAAACATTTATTGCATCTCCACAATGCAGCTTGCAAAATACAGACCACCTATCGCTCTTTCAGACTCAGAAAAGAATACCTCAGTCTAAAGATGGCAACGATCTTCATTCAGAGACGATACCGTGCTCTAGTTGCTGCCAAGTTGCAGAGAAAATCGTTTCTTTGTTTGAGAAAAAGTACCATTAAGCTGCAGTCTGTCTACAGAGGTAAGAGAACAAGGCAAAGAATAATCCAGATGCAAAGGTCTGCAGTTTTGTTACAGTCAGTGTTTAAAATGCAAAAGCAGCGTGCACAATATCGGAAAATGAAAAAGGCAACCTTGTTGATCCAGAAGCATTATAGAGCAATAAAGGAAGGAAAGGAACAACAGCAGCAGTATTTGGCGCTCAGGAAATCTGCTTGCACCCTACAGGCTGCTTTCCGTGGATGGCAAATTAGAAAACATTTATTGCATCTCCACAATGCAGCTTGTAAAATACAGACTTCATATCGCTCTTTCAGACTCAGAAAAGAATACCTCGGTCTAAAGATGGCAACGATCTTCATTCAGAGACGATACCGCACTCTAGTTGCTGCCAAGTTGCAGAGAAAATCGTTTCTTTGTTTGAGAAAAAATACTATTAAGCTGCAGTCTGTCTACAGAGGTATGAGAACAAGGCAAAGAATAATTCAAATGCAAAGGTCTGCAGTTTTGTTACAGTCAGTGTTTAAAATGCAGAAGCAGCGTGCACAATATCGGAAAATGAAACGGGCATCATTGGTAATCCAGAAGCATTATAGAGCAGTGAAAGAAGGAAGGAAGCAACAGCGACAGTATTTGGCGCTCAAGAAATCTGCTTGCACCCTACAGGCTGCTTTCCGTGGATGGCAAATTAGAAAACATTTATTGCATCTCCACAATGCAGCTTGCAAAATACAGACTTCATATCGCTCTTTCAGGCTCAGAAAAGAATACCTCGGTCTGAGAATGGCAACAATCTTAATTCAGAAACGGTACCGTGCTATGGTTGCTACCAAGTTGCAGAGAAAAGGGTATCTTCTTATAAGACAAAATACCATTAAGCTGCAGTCTGTCTACAGAGGTATGAGAACAAGGCAAAGAATAAACCAGATGCAAAGGTCTGCAGTTTTATTACAGTCGGTGTTTAAAATGCAGAAGCAGCGTGCACAATATCGGAAAATGAAACAGGCATCATTGGTAATCCAGAAGCATTATAGAGCAGTAAAGGAAGGAAGGAAGCAACATCAACAGTATTTGGCGCTCAAGAAATCTGCTTGTACCCTACAGGCTTCTTTCCGTGGATGGCAAATTAGAAAACATTTATTGCATCTCCACAATGCAGCTTGCAAAATACAGACTTTATATCGCTCTTTCAGGCTCAGAAAAGAATACCTCAGTCTGAGGACGGCAACAATTCTAATTCAGAGACGATACTGTGCAATGGTTGCCGCCAAGGTGCAGAGGAAATGGTATCTTCTTCTTAGACAAAATACCATTAAACTACAGTCTGTCTACAGAGGTATGAGAACAAGGCAAAGAATAATCCAGATGAAAAAGGCAGCAGTAATAATCCAGAAACAATACAGGGCAATGAAAGAAGGCAGGAAGCAACAGCAACAGTATTTGGCACTCAAGAAAGCTGCTGTCACCCTGCAGGCTGCATGGAGAGGCAAGAAAGCAAGGAATCGGATATGTCGTATGCACACAGCTGCAATAGAAATCCAGGCCTGGTACCGAATGGTCAAGCAACAGCAAACTTTTAAAAATCTTAAAAATGCCACTGTAACCGTTCAAAATCTTTACCGTGCTTCTCAGGAGAGGAAGAAACAGTTGCTGATTTTCCAAAACAAAAGAAAGGCAATATTGTGCATTCAGTCAACTTTCCGTACAGTAAAACTACAGCGTGAATTTAGAGCGAAGCGTCAAGCTGTGGTTGTCATTCAAAGAACTTTTAAGTCCTGTTTGGCAAGACGCAGGTTTCTTGCCCTTCAAAAAGCTACAGTATGTATTCAGAGAAGATTTAGAACGAAAAAGCTTGCTGATCGACAGAGGCAGGATTACCTAAAGACTCGGAGAGCTGCACTTGTTTTACAAGCTGCTTTTAGGGGTTTTCAAGTCAGACAGAAACTTCGACAAATTAATTCCTCTGCCACGGTCATCCAGGCCGCTTTTCGAATGCACAAAGAGCGTGTTGCCTATCTAAAGTTGAAGCAATCTGCAATTACCATACAGCAATACTACAGAGCATATAAAATATCCGCTTGTGAAAGGGAAACCTTCGTAAAGCAAAAGAAGTCGGCAGTAATGATTCAATCTGCATATCGTGGTGCAAAAGTAAGGCAGAGGATAAGTCAAATGAACAAAGCTGCTTTCACAATTCAAGCCACTTTCAAGATGCACCAGTGTAGAATCCAGTATAAAAAGTTCCTATGGGCAGTCTATGTGATTCAGCAGAGATACAGAGCAAACAAGCAAAGAGACTTTCATGTGCTACGGTATTCTTTTATTAAGGATGCTACCCTCCTCATTCAAGCTGCTTATCGTGGCTGGCATGTCCGAAAAGAGTTGGAAACCATGACTGGAGCTGCCACTGTTATACAGAAGCAATTCAGGACATATCTTAAGCGCAAACAGTATCTTCTAATACAGTCATCAGCTCTTCTTATCCAGAGATGGTACCGTGCTACTGCTTTAATGCGTCGCTGTCATTCTCAATATCGGTCTCTAAGAAAATCTGCAGTTTGTATACAAGCTTCTTACAGGGGGTTCAAAGTAAGAAAAGATCTTGCCCTGAAACATGAAATGGCCATCAGGATACAGTCTGCTTTCAGAAATCACAAGGCCTTGGTTTTATATAGATCCCAACAGGATGCAGCTAGAAAGATTCAGGCTTGGTACAGGTCTTCCATTGACAGCAGGCATACACGTACATCATTTCTGAAACTCCGAAGGGCAGCTATAGTTCTCCAGGCAGGTTACAGAGGAATGAGTGTACGCAAAAACCTGAAAGTTATATCTAGGGCTGCCACCGTAATACAGTCCAACTATCGCATGTACACTCAAAAGAAATACTACAAAAGTTTGGTTAAAGCCACCCAAACAGTCCATCAGAGATACAGAGCAAAAAAGACAGAGCGAGATCTGTGTTACCAGGCTACTAACCATTCAGCAGTACTGCTCCAAGCTGCTTTTAGAGGGATGAAAGTTAGAAGACAGCTTAAAAAAATGCACTGTGCAGCAACAACTATACAACGATTTGTTAAAGGTTATTTTGAAAGGAAGAAGTACTTAAAACTTAGATCTGCAACTGTTTTCCTTCAGAGAAGATACAGAGCTTCAGTTCTAGCCAGATCTTTTCTCGCATATCGCAAACCTGTGATGTGTCTTCAGTCTGCTTATAGAGCGTGCAAAGAGCAGCAAAGGCTTGAGTCCATGTTCAGACTGTACACACTGCAAAACGCCTATGGAGGCCAAAGAACATCAACTGTATTACAACAGAATTATTACATTTACCAAACATATGTGCTCCTTGAAAGAGAGTGCTACCTAAGGCTTCAAAATGCTGCTGTTGTCCTTCAGGCCTCATACAGAGGCATGAAGAGTCGTAGGAATATAAGCAAAATGCACAATGCAGCGACCATAATTCAGGCTTTTTATCGCATGCATAGACAAAGAAAATCGTACCTGATTATTCTACAGGCAACAAAAACATTACAATTACATTTTAGAGCAACGCTTTTGAAGAATGAGGCAGTGAAGCGGTACAATGATCTTAGGGATGTGGTATTATCAATTCAACAAGCTTTCCGTGCCAAAAAGTCAAGAGACATCAAGGCTGCGGTGGTTATCCAAACTACATGGAAGATGTATCGGGAAAGAAGAGCCTTTATAAAGGCCAAGTCTGCAGTGGTGAGACTTCAGGCAGCATTCAGAGGCTTTAGGACTAGAAAGAGACACCAATTATTGGTTGAATCTGCCTGTCATATACAGTCTTGGTATAGAAGATGTTGCCAAGCCCATCTACATAGAGTCCAATATTTGTCCATACGAACCTCTGCTATTATAATTCAGTCTGCTTTCAGAGGTTGGGTTGCACGCAAACGTGTTAAACAGGAAAGAGTGGCAAGAATACTTCAGTCTTATTATCGTATGGCTGTCTGTCGGAAACAGTTCCTGCAGCTTAGAGCATCTACCATAAAGTTACAGACTTGCTATCGGATGCAAAGGACTATGCAGATGTATAAAAAGCAGAGAGCAGCTGCATTGATTATTCAAAAATGGTATAAATCTCTCCTTGCTATGAGATGCCAGAGGGCTGCTTTCTTGAATGCACGAAAGCAAATAATCCTTGTGCAAGCAGCAGTCAGAAGATTCAATGCCAAGAGGTTGTTTAAGAGAATTCAACATGCTGCATTAATGAGCCAGGTAAGTTCCTAAGTTTTGTGTGTGGTGTGTGGTTTTTTTTTTTTTTTTTTTTTTTAAGTGGTTTTTAAATACCTTTTTTATTTACTGTATCCGGGCGGCACTTTTGGCCATTGCTGCCTAGGCAATGAGGTCATCAGGCTATTCCAATGGACTATTGGTGTCATTTATCCCAGGAGTCTTTGGGAAGCCTAATGGTTAAATCTTGCAGTATTTCCATACCGGAAATGATGCGATCAGGAGGAGTACCATGTAATCAACAAACTGTGCCACAATGTCATTACTGCACAGGGGTGAGATCGGGCAGTCCATGCTGGGTAGCCAGCCGCACCTAATCCTGGAAATACACAGGAGCGGGCTTCAGATGCCCACATCCTCGATGGCCCCTTCCTGCTTCCGAGATCATGTAAGGTAGTACTGATTTTAAAAGTAACAAGCATAAAGACAGTTGGGACAGTATCCAAATATTAATGTTCAAGTACTAACAATCACAGAGAGCTTTTATAAAAAAAAAAAAATCTGGGAACTGCAAATCCGCTTTATTGCAGAGAATGCATTAAAGCGGAGCTCCACCCAAAAGGGGCAAGTCCCACTTTAAGGCCTCCTTCCCGCTCCTGTTTAAAATAAAGCTTTTGGGGAGGAGAGGGCGAAGCATGTACCCAGTTTTAAAAGGTAGCTGCTTCCACACCAATTCCCTAGGCCAGGGATATGCAATTAGCGGACCTCCAGCTGTTGCAGAACTACAAGTCCCATGAGGCATAGCAAGACTCTGACAGCCACAAGCATGACACCCAAAGGCAGAGGCATGATGGGAATTGTAGTTTTGCAACATCTGGAGGTCCGCTAATTGCATATCCCTGCCCTAGGCGATCGGAAGCATAAGTTCTCCTTCCCCCCCTCCCTCCCATTGTCTTCTGGGCCAAATGACAGGTCCCAGAAGACTGCAGGACCAGTCTCGGAGTACCGCTCCGTGCATGTGCAGTTGGCACCCGGCTGTGAAGCCGCAAGCTATTACAGCCTGGTTCCCATAGATGCCGGCGAGGAAGGACACTGGGAGAAAATAACTGGGGAGAGCACACTGCCGGATCGTGGGACAGGCGAGTTTATTAAAAGTCAGCTGCTATATTTTTACTTAAGAGACTGGACCCTTTTTAAGGTAAAAATGTTACACTTTAGAACCACCTTTAATTCTAAAACCACTTTTATTATGACTGTAGTTTATGAATTGACACCCAAGTCAATAGTATATTCCTGTCCTTGTCTAGCATAAGAGTTTAGATGCACTTTTATGGGCCTACTCACTCTAGCAGCTGCCTTGGAAGTTGGACACTGCTGCTAGCAGGTGGTGTGATGACTGTGTTGCCGATGTGCTGTAAACTGCGCATCACACAGTTTACTTTTTTGTGTGAACTTTATGAAATGTTCTAACGTGACCTTTCATTAAAGGGGTTGTAAAGGTAATTTTTTTTTTTTTTTTTTTTTCCCCTAAATAGCTTCCTTTACCTTAGTGCAGTCCTTTTTCACTTGCCTCATTCTTCGATTTTGCTTTTAAATGTCCTTCTTTCTTCTGGGAAATCCTCACTTCCTGTTCTTCTTCTGTCTGTAACTACACGTAGTAATGCAAGGCTTTCTCCCTAGTGTGGAGAAAGCCTCTTGAGGGAGGAGGGGGCGAGCAGGAGGGTCAAGACACTCTCTACTTTGCAGATAAAGGAGCTGTGTGTTAGTGGGCGTCCTGACATTCCTGCTCGCCCCCTCAAGAGGCTTTCTCCACACCAGGGAGAATGTTGCATTACTGTGTGGACAGAACAGGAAGTGAGGATTTCTCAGAAGAAATAAGGACATTTAAAAGCAAAA